>NC_091292.1:385896-388396 GCF_038502225.1 Cherax quadricarinatus
ATCCTTTTGACTCATTTGAGTCTTCAACTTCCAACTGTGACCTCTTGTTTCTGTGTCCCATCTCTGGAACATCCTGTCTTTGTCCACCTTATCTATACCTCGCAGCATTTTCTTCGTCGTTATCATGTCTCCCCTGACTCTCCTGTCCTCCAGTGCCGTCAGGCCGATTTCCCTTAACCTTTCTTCGTAGGACAAACCCCTTAGCTCTGCTGACAGCACGTTCCTTCTTGATCCCCTTTATGTATGGTGGGAAGCTGTTGAGCAGTCTTGGAACCCTTACACTTGTTGTGTTGTCTCTCAGTGTAATGGCACCCTAACTCTTCACTCTAGGTATCTGGCACCGCCTGTCGAGCTCTTGCTCTTGTTAGGAATGATTTACGTGTGTAGGTTTGGGACCATTCCCTCTAGGGTCTTCTAAATGAAAATTATGATGTATGTTTCTCGCCTAAGTTCCAAGGAGTACAGGTCGAGGGACTCCAAACTTTCCCAGTAATAACGGTGTTCTAGTAAACTTATATGTGCAGCGAAGGTTCTCTGTGCATTCTCCTGGCCTGCAATTGCACCTGCCTTGCAAGGGGGTGTTAGTGTACAGCAGTACTCCAGTGCTGTTCACCTGTGCATCTGCTGGCTGTGCAGGAGGCGAGTACTGATGTCACTTGCTTGTTGGTGACGTCTTCCAGGAGACATGATAACTCTCTCCCCATCCCCAGGAGATGCACTGAGGCAGACATCCATCTGGAGACATCGTCAAGGTGATATCCTCCTGGAACAAGGTGTGAACATGGTATGAGCAAGGTGTGAACATTGTATGAGCAAGGTGTGCTACCATGAACACACCTTGGTGCTACCATGAACACACCCTGGTGCTACCATGAACACACCCTGGTGCTACCATGAACACACCCTGGTGCTACCATGAACACACCCTGGTGCTACCATGAACACACCCTGGTGCTACCATGAACACACCTTGGTGCTACCATGAACACACCCTGGTGCTACCATGAACACACCCTGGTGCTACCATGAACACACCTTGGTGCTACCATGAACACACCCTGGTGCTACCATGAACACACCTTGGTGCTACCATGAACACACCCTGGTGCTACCATGAACACACCTTGGTGCTACCATGAACACACCCTGGTGCTACCATGAACACACCCTGGTGCTACCATGAACACACCTTGGTGTTACCATGAACACACCCTGGTGCTACCATGAACACACCTTGGTGCTGCCATGAACACACCTTGGTGCTACCATGAACACACCTTGGTGCTACCATGAACACACCTTGGTGCTACCATGAACACACCTTGGTGCTACCATGAACACACCCTGGTGCTACCATGAACACACCTTGGTGCTACCATGAACACACCCTGGTGCTACCATGAACACACCTTGGTGCTACCATGAACACACCCTGGTGCTACCATGAACACACCCTGGTGCTACCATGAACAGACCCTGGTGCTACCATGAACACACCCTGGTGCTACCATGAATACACCCTGGTGCTACCATGAACACACCTTGGTGCTACCATGAACACACCCTGGTGCTACCATGAACACACCCTGGTGCTACCATGAACACACCCTGGTGCTACCATGAAGACCCAGTAACTGGTCTGTCAGTAACTGTGTCTTCAACTGGACCAGTTACAATGGCTTCCACTCCACAGGTACACTCCACAGGTACACTCCACAAGTACACTCCACAGGTACACTCCACAGGTACACTCCACAGGTACACTCCACAGGTACACTCCACAGGTACACTCCACAGGTACACTCCACAGGTACACTCCACAGGTACACTCCACAGGTACACTCCACAGGTACACTCCACAGGTACACTCCACAGGTACACTCCTCAGGTACTCTCCACAGGTACACTCCAAAGGTACACTCCAAAGGTACACTCCACAGGTACACTCCACAGATGCACTCCACAGGTACACTCCACAGGTACACTCCACAGGTGCACTCCACAGGTACACTCTACAGGTACACTCCACAGGTGCACTCCACAGCTACACTCCACAGGTGCACTCCACATGTACACTCCACAGGTACACTCCACAGGTACACTCCACAGGTACACTTCACAGGTACACTCCACAGGTACACTCCACAGGTACACTTCACAGGTACACTCAACAGGTACACTCCACAGGTACACTTCACAGGTACACTCAACAGGTACACTCCACAGGTACACTCCACAGGTACACTCCACAGGTACACTTCACAGGTACACTTTACAGGTACACTCCGCAGGTACACTTCACAGGTACACTCCACAGGTACACAGGGGGAGGCAACGGGAGAGCTCATCAACAGACGTAACAAGGTGAATAACATGACATAATTGATGGTTAGGTGAGACTTCTCAGGCGGGGAGGGGCGGGGGAGGGGCGGGGAGGGGGCGGGGAGGGCGGGGAGGGGGCGGGGAGGGGCGGGGAGGGGGCGGGGAGGGGCAGGGGAGG
>NC_091292.1:393396-410896 GCF_038502225.1 Cherax quadricarinatus
CCTGGACCTGCCAGGCTACCTGCACCTACATGGCTGCCTGCACCTGCCTGGACCTGCCAGGCTACCTGCGCCTACATGGCTGCCTGCACCTGCCTGGAGTCGATGTAATCAGTCCATCAGTCTTGATAAGACTGATGGACTGATTACATCGCCTCCAGGTTAAGGGACAGATTACCTCAATCTCCTGCTCTTCACCATTCTTCTTTGTATTGGACTGATGAAGTCACTGTGTGGTGAAACGTTTCCTCAGTAAAGGTACCAAGTGTTGTACAAGTATCTAATTTATCAACTTGTCGGTTCTCTGGACCACTTATCTATATTCACGCAGGTATTGAGTAGCATGTGTTGAGTAGCAGGTGTTGCCTGAGTGGTTCGTGTTACAGGTGTCAGCAATACTCAGAAGCGTGCGTGAACACGTCATTATCACCTGACTGGTCGTTAGTTTATCTGAACGAGGTAGTTAGTTTTGTATCTGGGTGAGTGAGAGTGCTCTTATCAGACGGTAATTGGGTGGTTTAGTGTTCTTTAATGGCCGGCTGTCAGTGGGCGTTCCAGCTAACCTGCAACACACGTGCTAGGTGAGATTTTCAAGTGTTGCAGGTGTGCACTATTATGTGTTGTGTTGCGTTGTATTGTTGCACAGGAGTTGCTAGCTGGGATCCATCTCTCGTACACTTGTCTCCGGAGGTCAGGTTCAGCTGGGTGTGCTGAATCAGTAGGAACTCATAGTGCTAAACAGGGCTTATACAGGGCTTGTACATGTCTTATGCAGGGTTCGTACATATTTTATACAGGGCTCGTACATGTCCTATACAGGGCTTACAAGTCTTATACAGCGCTCGTGCAAGTCTTATACAGGGCTCGTACATGTCCTATACAGGGCTTACAAGTCTTATACAGCGCTCGTGCAAGTCTTATACAGGGCTCATACAAATCGTATACAGGGCTCAAACAAGTCTCATACCGGGCTTATACAAGTCTTATACAGGGCTCATACAGATCGCATATAGGTCTGATTCAGGTTTAATCAAAATTCTTCACAATCATGAGGGCAGCAGCCATGATAAGACTCGTCTACCCACACATTCTCTCCATCATAAACACACTTCCTTCACACTCATTCCATCAAGTCTCACCATCATTCTTTCCTTCCCTATACATCTGTTTCATCACCTTGCTGGGACGCATTTACTTTCAACTTCCTTCTATTACGCAATTATCAACTCCGTCACACCATCTGCAACTTGTCTTCTCAGTCTTACACATAACACTGTGTCATCAGCAAACACCAACTCCAACACCTACATACATACATGCATATATATATATATATATATATATATAATATATATATATATATATATATATATATATATATATATATATATATATATATATATATATATATATATATATATATATATATATATATATATATATAGTATTTGTTCGCTGTACGTATACATGCGTGACAGAAGTAAAGGCTCCTAAGGACTGTCAGAGAACATGCATAATTCCTTTGTATAAGGTAAAAGGGGACAAGAGAGAGTGTAAGAACTGTAGGGGAAAGAACCTCTTGAGTAGAATTGTTAATGAAATAATTTTGGGTAAGACATGGTGGAGGATCACAGAGGAACAAGGAGGTCTTAGCAAGGTTAGGGGAGGTGTTGACCAAGTGTTGACATTGAAGTATGTTAGTGAATAATACTTAGACAAATGTAGAGGCGTTTTGGTTACGTTTATGGATTTAGAAAAAAGCTTATTATAGGGAGGATGGGGAAACAATGTGGCCGGTAGAGTGTCAGTCACGCAGTGTCTGACCTCAGACGTGCCTGGAGAGCTGACTCCCTGGCTGACTGCTTCTTTTGCAGATGGGTTGTAAGAAGGTTAATTGTGGTGCCTTGAGATATATGTGTATGTGGACCTGGGTTGTGTGTGGAGGTCCTGCCCGGGCAGCCTGGGCACCGCCCATGAGTTATCACAGTACACGCCACACAAAGGGTAAGGACTTATCCAAGAGGACTCTCAGGGCATCATGGCTGTAAGACTCTCAGGGCATCATGGCTGTAAGACTTACCTGTTGTCTGGTCTGCCCCAGAGCAGACCAGACAACACCTCAACGCTTGCACAGGTCCCTGCACCTGCACACCACACAACATCTGCACAGGTCACAACACCAGCACACCTCACAACATCTGCACAGGTCACAGCACCAGCACAGGTCACAGCACCAGCACACGTCATAGCACCTGCACAGGTCACAACACCAACACACGTCACAGCACCAGCACACGTCACAGCACCAGCACACGTCATTACACCTGCACAGGTCACAGCACCTGTACAGGTCACAGCATCAGCAGACGCCACAGCACCAGCACAGGTCACAGCACCAGCAGACGCCACAGCAACAGCACACGTCACAGCACCAGCACACGCCACAGCACCAGCACACGTCACAGCACCAGCACACGTCACAGCACCAGCACACGTCACAGCACCAGCACACGTCACAGCACCAGCACACGTCACAGCACCTGCACAGGTCACAGCACCAGCACACGTCACAGCACCAGCACACGTCACAGCACCTGCACACGTCACAGCACCAGCACACGTCACAGCACCAGCACACGTCACAGCACCAGCACACGTCACAGCACCTGCACAGGTCACAGCACCAGCACACGTCACAGCACCTGCACAGGTCACAGCACCAGCACACGTCATAGCACCTGCACAGGTCAGAGCATCTGCACACGCCACAGCACCTGCACAGGTCACAACACCAGCACACGTCATAGCACCTACACAGGTCACAGCACATGCACACGTCACAACACCAGCACACGTCACAGAACTAGCACACGTCACAGCACCAGCACACGTCACAGCACCAGCACACGTCACAGCACCTGCACAGGTCACAGCACCTGCACACGTCACAGCACCTGCACACGTCACAGCACCTGCACACGTCACAGCACCTGCACACGTCCCAGCTCCAGCACAGGTCCCAGCACCAGCACACGTCACAGCACCTGCACACGTCACAGCACCAGCACACGTCACAGCACCAGCACACGTCACAGCACCTGCACAGGTCCACGCAGCCATGCACGTCACAGCACCTGCACACGTCACAGCACCAGCACACGTCACAACATCTGCACAGGTCACAGCACCAGCACAGGTCACAGCACCAGCACAGGTCACAGCACCAGCACACGTCACAGCACCTGCACAGATCACAACACCAGCACACGTCACAGCACCTGCACAGGTCACAACGCCAGCACACGTCACAGCACCTGTACACGTCACAGCACCAGCACACGTCACAGCACCTGCACACGTCACAGCAATGAGAAATCAGCACAAAAACTCAGACATTACACAGTAACAATTAACGACACAGGAAAACAAGAAAAAGTGGCCTAAGAGGTCGAGGTGCACACTTGATGCTCCACTTTTCTAGCAACTTACCAGCCTCCTGTGTTCAGCCGTCATAACCTATCATAGCATCAGCTAAATCACTGAAAGTGTCTATGTCTACGTCACTTTTTTACTTATGTTAAAGGCTCTATGTGAGGCTTGGCCAGGCTAGGCTAGGCTTGGCCAGGCTAGGCTAGGCTTGGCCAGGCTAGGCTAGGCTTGGCCAGGCTAGGCTAGGTGAGGATAGGTTGCAGCTAACTGGGCTAGACTATATTATATGAGGTTAGTTCACCTTGGGTGGTTATTACTGTGATGGGGAGATTGTGTGTGATTACTGCTTTGTACTCTCTCTCTCTCTCTCTCTCTCTCTCTCTCTCTCTCTCTCTCTCTCTCTCTCTCTCTCTCTCTCTCTCTCTCTCTCTCTCTCTCTCTCTCTCTCTCTCTCTCTCTCTCTCTCTCTCTCTCTCCCTTTCTCTGTTCTCTAACACGTAATTATTCTGACAAGTTGACTTCCTCTCCTGGTCTGTAAGTAAGTATGGTGTCAGTGACACAGTGATCATGGTGCTCAGCTTTGTTACTTTCCTTGGCAGTCATTGTGACATAGTTACTCCAGTCCTTCCCTCCCTCCCTCCCTCCATCCCTCCATCCTTCCCTCCTTCCCTCCCTCCCTCCCTCTTTCCCTCTCTCCTTTCCTCTTTTCAACAGATCGTTTTTAAACGCGTATGTGTGTGTGTGTGTGTGTGTGTGTGTCCGCAGATTTTTGCTTGTGAGGGGTCGATACTTAGCTCCTGGCCCCGCCTCCTATGTCGTGTATAAGGTTCTAAGTATTCTTCAGGATGCTGAATGCTGTTTTGAGGTCTGTTAAGCTTGTATATGTTGCTGTCATTATGCTGTTTATGTGTAATTCTGGTGATATGTTAGGTGTTAAATTCACCCCCAGGTCCTTTTCACTTCCTGATACTTGTAGCTTCTCTTCTCCCATCCTGTACTCTGTGTCCGGTCTGCTCTCTTCTTCTCCTAAATGCATGACCTTACACTTGCTTGGAGTGCACTCGAGGGACCGCTGGCGTGACCACATCTTCAGGTCTCACTGTTGTTTATCACCGTCCTCTCCTCTTCTTATTCTTCTAATTAGTTTTACTTCGTTAGCAAACAGTGACATACAGGATTCAATTCTCTTTGGTAAGTCATTCACGCATTAGGAACAGTAGCAGTCCTAGCACTGATCCTTGCGGAACCTCACTTGTTACTCTCTCCCGGTCAGATGTTTCATCCGTCACTGTTACTCTCTGCCATAGGTCATACTTGACACTCTGGAAAATTCTATCTTTTAACCTTACTTGTTTCTCTAATTTCTGGACTAATATCTGGTGTGGTACTGTATCAGAAAATGCAGTCCACCCAACCCTGTCTCTCTTATTATTGAGACTTTGTCAGAGAATTCCATAAAATTCGTAAGACAGGATTTTCCATCCCTAAATCCATACTGCTTTCTCGTGAAGATTCTTCTTATCTCCAAGTGTCCCAATATTTTTTCCTTACCATCTTCTCGAGAACTTCTGACAGTATGAATGCTACAGATACTGGTCTGTAATTCAGGGTCTCTTGTCTCCCCCCCCCTTTTTTTAATATATAAGAACCACATTTGCCATTTTTTAAATTTTCTGGCCACTGTCCAGACTGGAGAGACTGACTGAATAACTTTGTTATTAGGTTACAGTTGTGTTGCTCTATTATATCAGCTTTTGTAGGAGTCTCTTCGCTTTTGTTGCGTTCAGATTCTCCAGTAACTGTTGTTCGCAGTGTCTTCCAGTACCTGTTGATCTCTTCTGTCTGTAGTGTCTTCCAGTACCTGCTGTTCTGTTCTGTCTGCAGTGTCTTCCAGTACCTGTTGATCTCTTCTGTCTGCAGAGTCTTCCAGTACCTGCTGTTCTGTTCTGCCTGCAGTGTCTTCCAGTACCTGCTGTTCTGTTCTGTCTGCAGAGTCTTCCAGTACCTGCTGCTGTTCTGTTCTGTCTGCAGTGTCTTCCAGTACCTGCTGTTCTGTTCTGTCTACAGTTTTCCAGTAGCTGCTGCTGTTCTGTTCTGTCTGCAGGGTCTTCCAGTACCTGCTGCTGTTCTGTTTGGAGTGTCTTCCAGTACCTGCTGCTGTTCTGTTCTGTCTGCAGAGTCTTCCAGTACCTGCTGCTGTTCTGTTCTGTCTGCAGAGTCTTCCAGTACCTGCTGCTGTTCTGTTCTGTCTGCAGAGTCTTCCAGTACCTGCTGCTGTTCTGTTCTGTCTGCAGAGTCTTCCAGTACCTGCTGCTGTTCTGTTCTGTCTGCAGAGTCTTCCAGTACCTGCTGCTGTTCTGTTCTGTCTGCAGAGTCTTCCAGTACCTGCTGCTGTTCTGTTCTGTCTGCAGAGTCTTCCAGTACCTGCTGCTGTTCTGTTCTGTCTGCAGAGTCTTCCAGTACCTGCTGCTGTTCTGTTCTGTCTGCAGAGTCTTCCAGTACCTGCTGCTGTTCTGTTCTGTCTGCAGAGTCTTCCAGTACCTGCTGCTGTTCTGTTCTGTCTACAGTGTCTTCCAGTACCTGCTGTTGTTCTGTTCTGTCTGCAGAGTCTTCCAGTACCTGCTGCTGTTCTGTTCTGTCTGCAGAGTCTTCCAGTACCTGCTGTTCTGTCTGCAGAGTCTTCCAGTACCTGCTGTTCTGTTCTGTCTGCAGAGTCTTCCAGTACCTGCTGCTGTTCTGTTCTGCCTGCAGAGTCTTCCAGTACCTGCTGCTGTTCTGTTCTGCCTGCAGAGTCTTCCAGTACCTGCTGCTGTTCTGTTCTGTCTACAGTGTCTTCCAGTAACTACTGTTCGCCCCTTCCTTCTTCCTCACTTGCCCCTTCATCGTCGTCATTTTACTTATGTGTCTTTTGTTCTGGCCTTTCATGCTTTATCATTTTCAACCTTCTTTCAGTCACCTTATTCTCACATCATCACTTCTAGGTCTCCTGCTTCCTTCTCGCTTTTCTGTGTTTTAATTTTTTCTATATTATCCCAAGCCATTTTGTTCCTTCCTATGGTGTCTCTATATTCTTGGTTAAACTATGGTGTCTCTATATTCTTGGTTAAACTATGGTGTCTCTATATTCTTGGTTAAACTATGGTGTCTCTATATTCTTGGTTAAACTATGGTGTCTCTATATTCTTGGTTAAACTATGGTGTCTCTATATTCTTGGTTAAACTATGGTGTCTCTATATTCTTGGTTAAACTATGGTGTCTCTATATTCTTGGTTAAACTATGGTGTCTCTATATTCTTGGTTAAACTATGGTGTCTCTATATTCTTGGTTAAACTATGGTGTCTCTTTGTTTTTCCTGTTTTTTCCCCTCATACTTGGCGTTATTCCCACCTCAGCCTCTTGACACTCCATTATCTCCATCATTTCTTGTGCAATTCTGCCTTTCCTTTTCCTTTTCCCTTTCCCTTTCCACTACCATCAGGAAAAAGTCTCATTCCACATAATTCCCTCTTGTGTAGTCCCATTTTCTCTTACCTGTTCGCTGGTTCCTGTTGGTTTCTCAGGTTCACATGATCGCTGGTTCCTGTTGGTTCCTCAGTGTCACATGATCGCTGGTTCCTGTTGATTCCTCAGTGTCACATGATCGCTGGTTTCTGTTGGTTCGTCAGTGTCACATGATCGCTGGTTCCTGTTGGTTTCTCAGGTTCACATGATCGCTGGTTTCTGTTGGTTCCTCAGTGTCACATGATCGCTGGTTCCTGTTGGTTCCTCAGTGTCACATGATCGCTGGTTCCTGTTGGTTCCTCAGTGTCACATGATCGCTGGTTCCTGTTGGTTCCTCAGTGTCACATGATCGCTGGTTCCTGTTGGTTCCTCAGTGTCACATGATCGCTGGTTCCTGTTGGTTCCTCATAATTAATTTTCTCTGTGCCATACTCATTTAGTGTGAAAACTGACTCAAGTCTCGCTGGTTGATGTCGTTCCTTCACTCTGGACTCAGAAAGTTGGACTTGCACTTAAGCTAATAACATTATCAAAGCTTATTCCTTGGGTAACACTGGTAGTGGGTTGGGCAAATATTTTTGTTAACGAGTTTGGGTTCGAGAAGGACTTGCCAAGTATGGGCCAGTAGGCCTGCTGCAAATATGACAGTAATTATATACAAGGTAGATTATAGTGGAAAAAATGATATCATTAGATTCAGAGGAACTGACGAGCCTCTTAAGTACTACACTCACAGTCTTCTAGCACTGTATTATGAACCTTCTGTTTGCTTCAACACTGGAGGTCCTGGTCTGTTAGTCTCCGTGTAGTGTTGTAGTTCTTGCTGTACTCCGCTCCTATGTTGCTTCCTGGTCTGTTAGTCTCCGTGTAGTGTTGTAGTTCTTGCTGTACTCCGCTCCTATGTTGCTTCCTGGTCTGTTATTCTCTGTGTAGTGTTGTAGTTCTTGCTGTACTCCGCTCCTATGTTGCTTCCTGGTCTGTTATTCTCCGTGTAGTGTTGTAGTTCTTGTGCCATCGCTCCCTATGTTGCTTCCTGGTCTGTTAGTCTCCGTGTAGTGTTGTAGTTCTTGCTGTACTCCGCTCCTATGTTGCTTCCTGGTCTGTTAGTCTCCGTGTAGTGTTGTAGTTCTTGCTGTACTCCGCTCCTATGTTGCTTCCTGGTCTGTTATTCTCTGTGTAGTGTTGTAGTTCTTGCTGTACTCCGCTCCTATGTTGCTTCCTGGTCTGTTATTCTCCGTGTAGTGTTGTAGTTCTTGCTGCTCCGCTCCCTATGTTGCTTCCTGGTCTGTTAGTCTCCGTGTAGTGTTGTAGTTCTTGCTGTACTCCGCTCCTATGTTGCTTCCTGGTCTGTTAGTCTCCGTGTAGTGTTGTAGTTCTTGCTGTACTCCCGCTCCCTATGTTGCTTCCTGGTCTGTTAGTCTCCGTGTAGTGTTGTAGTTCTTGCTGTACTCCGCTCCTATGTTGCTTCCTGGTCTGTTATTCTCTGTGTAGTGTTGTAGTTCTTGCTGTACTCCGCTCCTATGTTGCTTCCTGGTCTGTTATTCTCCGTGTAGTGTTGTAGTTCTTGCTGTACTCCGCTCCTATGTTGCTTCCTGGTCTGTTAGTCTCCGTGTAGTGTTGTAGTTCTTGCTGTACTCCGCTCCTATGTTGCTTCCTGGTCTGTTAGTCTCGTGTAGTGTTGTAGTTCTTGCTGTACTCCGCTCCCTATGTTGCTTCCTGGTCTGTTAGTCTCCGTGTAGTGCTGTAGTTCTTGCTGTACTCCGCACCTATGTTGCTTCCTGGTCTGTTAGTCTCCGTGTAGTGTTGTAGTTCTTGCTGTACTCCGCTCCTATGTTGCTTCCTGGTCTGTTAGTCTCCGTGTAGTGCTGTAGTTCTTGCTGTACTCCGCTCCTATGTTGCTTCCTGGTCTGTTAGTCTCCGTGTAGTGTTGTAGTTCTTGCTGTACTCCGCTCCTATGTTGCTTCCTGGTCTGTTATTCTCCGTGTAGTGTTGTAGTTCTTGCTGTACTCCGCTCCTATGTTGCTTCCTGGTCTGTTAGTCTGTGTAGTGCTGTAGTTCTTGCTGTACTCCGCTCCCTATGTTGCTTCCTGGTCTGTTGTTAGTCTCCGTGTAGTGTTGTAGTTCTTGCTGTACTCCCGCTCCCTATGTTGCTTCCTGGTCTGTTAGTCTCCGTGTAGTGCTGTAGTTCTTGCTGTACTCCCGCTCCTATGTTGCTTCCTGGTCTGTTAGTCTCCGTGTAGTGCTGTAGTTCTTGCCTGTACTCCGCTCCTATGTTGCTTCCTGGTCTGTTAGTCTCCGTGAGTGCTGTGTTCTTGCTGTACTCCGCTCCTATGTTGCTTCCTGGTCTGTTAGTCTCCGTGTAGTGCTGTAGTTCTTGCTGTACTCGCTCCTATGTTGCTTCCTGGTCTGTTAGTCTCCGTGTAGTGTTGAGTTCTTGCTGTACTCCGCTCCTATGTTGCTTCCTGGTCTGTTAGTCTCCGTGTAGTGCTGTAGTTCTTGCTGTACTCCGCTCCTATGTTGCTTCCTGGTCTGTTAGTCTCCGTGTAGTGCTGTAGTTCTTGCTGTACTCCGCTCCTATGTTGCTTCCTGGTCTGTTAGTCTCCGTGTAGTGCTGTAGTTCTTGCTGTACTCCGCTCCTATGTTGCTTCCTGGTCTGTTGTCTCCGTAGTGTTGTAGTTCTTGCTGTACTCCGCTCCTATGTTGCTTCCTGGTCTGTTAGTCTCCGTGTAGTGTTGTAGTTCTTGCTGTACCTCCGCTCCCTATGTTGCTTCCTGGTCTGTTAGTCTCCGTGTAGTGCTGTAGTTCTTGCTGCTCCACTCCCTATGTTGCTTCCTGGTCTGTTAGTCTCCGTGTAGTGTTGTAGTTCTTGCTGTACTCCGCTCCCTATGTTGCTTCCTGGTCTGTTAGTCTCCGTGTAGTGTTGTAGTTCTTGCTGTACTCCGCTCCTATGTTGCTTCCTGGTCTGTTAGTCTCCGTGTAGTGCTGTAGTTCTTGCTGTACTCCGCTCCTATGTTGCTTCCTGGTCTGTTAGTCTCCGTGTAGTGTTGTAGTTCTTGCTGTACTCCGCTCCTATGTTGCTTCCTGGTCTGTTAGTCTCCGTGTAGTGCTGTAGTTCTTGCTGTACTCCGCTCCTATGTTGCTTCCTGGTCTGTTAGTCTCCGTGTAGTGCTGTAGTTCTTGCTGTACTCCGCTCCTATGTTGCTTCCTGGTCTGTTAGTCTCCGTGTAGTGTGGTAGTTCTTGCTGTCTCCCGCTCTATGTTGCTTCCTGGTCTGTTAGTCTCCGTGTAGTGCTGTAGTTCTTGCTGTATCCGCTCCTATGTTGCTTCCTGGTCTGTTAGTCTCCGTGTAGTGCTGTAGTTCTTGCTGTACTCCGCTCCCTATGTTGCTTCCTGGTCTGTTAGTCTCCGTGTAGTGTTGTAGTTCTTGCTGTAGCTCCGCTCCTATGTTGCTTCCTGGTCTGTTAGTCTCCGTGTAGTGTTGTAGTTCTTGCTGTACTCCGCTCCTATGTTGCTTCCTGGTCTGTTAGTCTCCGTGTAGTGCTGTAGTTCTTGCTGTACTGCTCCTATGTTGCTTCCTGGTCTGTTGTCTCCGTGTAGTGCTGTAGTTCTTGCTGTACTCCGCTCTATGTTGCTTCCTGGTCTGTTAGTCTCCGTGTAGTGTTGTAGTTCTTGCTGCTCCGCTCCTATGTTGCTTCCTGGTCTGTTAGTCTCCGTGTAGTGTTGTAGTTCTTGCTGTACTCCGCTCCTATGTTGCTTCCTGGTCTGTTAGTCTCCGTGTAGTGTTGTAGTTCTTGCTGTACCTGCTCCCTATGTTGCTTCCTGGTCTGTTAGTCTCCGTGTAGTGCTGTAGTTCTTGCTGTACTCCGCTCCTATGTTGCTTCCTGGTCTGTTAGTCTCCGTGTAGTGCTGTAGTTCTTGCTGTACTCCGCTCCTATGTTGCTTCCCTGGTCTGTTAGTCTCCGTGTAGTGCTGTAGTTCTTGCTGTACTGCCACTCCTATGTTGCTTCCTGGTCTGTTAGTCTCCGTGTAGTGTTGTAGTTCTTGCTGTACTCCGCTCCTATGTTGCTTCCTGGTCTGTTAGTCTCCGTGTAGTGTTGTAGTTCTTGCTGTACTCCGCTCCTATGTTGCTTCCTGGTCTGTTAGTCTCCGTGTAGTGTTGTAGTTCTTGCTGTACTCCGCTCCTATGTTGCTTCCTGATCTGTTAGTCTCCGTGTAGTGCTGTAGTTCTTGCTGTACTCCGCTCCTATGTTGCTTCCTGGTCTGTTAGTCTCCGTGTAGTGCTGTAGTTCTTGCTGTACTCCGCTCCTATGTTGCTTCCTGGTCTGTTAGTCTCCGTGTAGTGCTGTAGTTCTTGCTGTACTCCGCTCCTATGTTGCTTCCTGGTCTGTTAGTCTCCGTGTAGTGTTGTAGTTCTTGCTGTACTCCGCTCCTATGTTGCTTCCTGATCTGTTAGTCTCCGTGTAGTGTTGTAGTTCTTGCTGTACTCCGCTCCTATGTTGCTTCCTGGTCTGTTAGTCTCCGTGTAGTGCTGTAGTTCTTGCTGTACTCCGCTCCTATGTTGCTTCCTGGTCTGTTAGTCTCCGTGTAGTGTTGTAGTTCTTGCTGTACTCCGCTCCTATGTTGCTTCGTGTAGTGTTGTAGTTCTTGGTCTGTCCTAGTCTCCGTGTAGTGTTTGTAGTTCTTGCTGCTCCTACTCCTGTTAGTCTCCGTGTAGTGTTGTAGTTCTTGCTGTACTCCGCTCCTATGTTGCTTCCTGGTCTGTTAGTCTCCGTGTAGTGTTGTAGTTCTTGCTGTACTCCGCTCCTATGTTGCTTCCTGGTCTGTTAGTCTCCGTGTAGTGCTGTAGTTCTTGCTGTACTCCGCTCCTATGTTGCTTCCTGGTCTGTTAGTCTCCGTGTAGTGTTGTAGTTCTTGCTGTACTCCGCTCCTATGTTGCTTCACACCTTCTGTAACAGGTGTTCTGTGTTCCCTTTCTCTGTTGCATCCTCCTTCCCCTCTCTGCCCTTTGTTCTTCTTCCCTGGCATCATCTTCCTTCACGTATCATGTGTTGAAATTTCCAGATCCTCACAGATTTGATTTCCTTTTTCGTTACTAGGCTTTCCGTTACTAGGCTTTCCGTTACTTGGCTTTCCGTTTCTAGGCTTTTCGTTACTAGGTTTCTCGTTACTAGGTTTTTCGTTACTAGGCTTTTCGTTACTAGGTTTTCGTTACTAGGTTTCTCGTTACTAGGTTTTTCGTTACTAGGCTTTTCGTTACTAGGTTTTCGTTACTAGGTTTCTCGTTACTAGGCTTTTCGTTACTAGGCTTTTCGTTACTAGGCTTTTCGTTACTAGGCTTTTCGTTACTAGGCTTTTCGTTACTAGGCTTTTCGTTACTAGGCTTTTCGTTACTAGGCTTTTCGTTACTAGGCTTTTCGTTTCTGACTTTCGCAATACATTCCGTAATGGCCTTGTTCTTCCCTCTGCCTGTACTCCAACCCCAACAAAACTTATTTTACTTGTCTCTTTCGCTGCTGCTGCTGTGTGTGTGTGTGTGTGTGTGTGTGTGTGTGCGTGTGTGTGTGTGGCAAGATGGTATCATTTTCTATCATGAATTATCAAAGAAAATGGATATTTTGTAAGACAAACTATGATATATTTTAGTTGGGTTTACGTAGTGAGTTAGAGGAAATAGTGCCATAAAGTGTTTGTTAAATGGTGCCATAGCGCTATAAAGTGTTTGCTAAATGGTGCCATAGTGCCATAAAGTGTTTGTTAAATGGTGCCATAGTGCTACAAAGTGTTTGTTAAATGGTGCCATAGTGCCATAAAGTGTTTGTTAAATGGTGCCATAGTGCCATAAAGTGTTTGTTAAATGGTGCCATAGTGCCATAAAGTGTTAAATGGCAGTGATGTGGTATTAAGAATATAACCTAATTTACAAAGAAGTAAATTAGTTTACAGGGAAGATCCTCTCGTTTACAAGGAAGATCCTCTCGTTTACAAGGAAGATTCTCTCGTTTACAAGGAAGATCCTCTCGTTTACAAGGAAGATTCTCTCGTTTACAAGGAAGATCCTCTCGTTTACAAGGAAGATCCTCTCGTTTACAAGGAAGATCCTCTCGTTTACAAGAAAGATCCTCTCGTTTACAAGAAAGATCCTCTCGTTTACAAGGAAGATCCTCTCGTTTACAAGAAAGATCCTCTCGTTTACAAGAAAGATCCTCTCGTTTACAAGGAAGATCCTCTCGTTTACAAGGAAGATCCTCTCGTTTACAAGAAAGATCCTCTCGTTTACAAGGAAGATCCTCTCGTTTACAAGGAAGATCCTCTCGTTTACAAGAAAGATCCTCTCGTTTACAAGGAAGATCCTCTCGTTTACAAGGAAGATCCTCTCGTTTACAAGAAAGATCCTCTCGTTTACAAGAAAGATCCTCTCGTTTACAAGAAAGATCCTCTCGTTTACAAGGAAGATCCTCTCGTTTACAAGGAAGATCCTCTCGTTTACAAGAAAGATCCTCTCGTTTACAAGGAAGATCCTCTCGTTTACAAGGAAGATCCTCTCGTTTACAAGAAAGATCCTCTCGTTTACAAGGAAGATCCTCTCGTTTACAAGGAAGATCCTCTCGTTTACAAGAAAGATCCTCTCGTTTACAAGGAAGATCCTCTCGTTTACAAGGAAGATCCTCTCGTTTACAAGGAAGATCCTCTCGTTTACAAGAAAGATCCTCTCGTTTACAAGGAAGATCCTCTCGTTTACAAGGAAGATCCTCTCGTTTACAAGGAAGATCCTCTCGTTTACAAGAAAGATCCTCTCGTTTACAAGGAAGATCCTCTCGTTTACAAGGAAGATCCTCTCGTTTACAAGGAAGATCCTCTCGTTTACAAGGAAGATCCTTTCGTTTACAAGGAAGATCCTCTCGTTTACAAGGAAGATCCTCTCGTTTACAAGAAAGATCCTCTCGTTTACAAGGAAGATCCTCTCGTTTACAAGGAAGATCCTCTCGTTTACAAGGAAGATCCTCTCGTTTACAAGGAAGATCCTCTCGTTTACAATAAAGATCCTCTCGTTTACAAGGAAGATCCTCTCGTTTACAAGGAAGATCCTCTCGTTTACAAGGAAGATCCTCTCGTTTACAAGGAAGATCCTCTCGTTTACAAGGAAGATCCTCTCGTTTACAAGGAAGATCCTCTCGTTTACAAGGAAGATCCTCTCGTTTACAAGGAAGATCCTCTCGTTTACAAGGAAGATCCTCTCGTTTACAAGGAAGATCCTCTCGTTTACAAGGAAGATCCTCTCGTTTACAAGGAAGATCCTCTCGTTTACAAGGAAGATCCTCTCGTTTACAAGGAAGATCCTCTCGTTTACAAGGAAGATCCTCTCGTTTACAAGGAAGATCCTCTCGTTTACAAGGAAGATCCTCTCGTTTACAAGGAAGATCCTCTCGTTTACAAGGAAGATCCTCTCGTTTACAAGGAAGATCCTCTCGTTTACAAGGAAGATACTCTCGTTTACAAGGAAGATCCTCTCGTTTACAAGGAAGATTCTCTCGTTTACACGGAAGTTCTTAGTTTACAGAGGAGAGTTATTTTACACATAAAAGTCTTATTTTACATTGACAGTCAGGAGGTCACATTGATGTCACATATTGATGGTGACCTGTGACGGGTTAAGCTTAGAATGAGTGAAGTAAGCTGAGGCTGGAGCCTTTCTCAAGCTGGTGTTTGGCATACCCAAGCTGGAGTATATTGTATACAAGTGTCAAGACGGTGTATATTAGACTCATACGACAACACTTCCGGTGCTCACAAAATATGAGTCTGTGCGGGAGTGGACCAGAGTGGACCAGAGTGGACCTGAGTGGACCAGAGTGGACCAGAGTGGACCTGAGTGGGTCATTGTAAATGGTTTATTTACAGACTCCAGAATGGACCAGAGTGGTTCATTGTAAACGGTTTATTTACCGACTCATGGTGATGCACACACAGGCTGGGCAACAAGATCTGCTGGTCACGCTCACAAGGAACCTTGTAGACACCAACACAGCTAATGATGGTCTTGCTGGGTAGGTGGTGGGTAGGCGCTGGTGGGTAGGTGCTGGTGGGTAGGTGCTGGTGGGTAGGTGCTGGTGGGTAGGTGCTGGTGGGTAGGTGCTGGCGGGTAGGTGATGGGGGGTCTGTGGTGGAGGGTAGCTGCTGGTTGGTAGGTGCTGGCGGGTAGGTGGTGGGGGGTAGGTGGTGGTGGGTAGGTGCTGGTTGGTAGGTGCTGGCGGGTAGGTGGTGGGGGGTAGGTGCTGGTGGGTTGGTGCTGGTGGTTCGGTGCTGGCGGGTAGGTGGTGGGGGGTAGGTGCTGGTGGGTAGGTGCTGGTGGGTAGGTGCTGGTGGGTAGGTGCTGGTGGGTAGGTGCTGGCGGGTAGGTGGTGGGGGTAGGTGCTGGCGGGAAGGTGGTGGGGGGTAGGTGGTATTGGGTAGGTGGTACTGGGTAGGTGGTATTGGGTAGGTGGTACTGGGTAGGTGGTATTGGGTAGGTTCTGGTGGGTAGGTGCTGGTGGGTAGGTGCTGGTGGGTAGGTGCTGGCGGGTAGGTGGTGGGGGGTAGGTGGTGGTGGGTAAGTGGTAGTGGGTAGGTGGTGGGTAGGTGCTGGTGGGTAGGTGCTGGTGGGTAGGTGCTGGTGGGTAGGTGCTGGTGGGTAGGTGCTGGTGGGTAGGTGCTGGTGGGTAGGTGCTGGCGGGTAGGTGGTGGGGGGTAGGTGGTGGTGGGTAGGTGGTAGTGGGTAGGTGGTGGGTAGGTGCTGGTGGGTAGGTGCTGGTGGGTAGGTGCTTGTGGGTAGGTGCTGGTGGGTAGGTGCTGGCGGGTAGGTGCTGGCGGGTAGGTGCTGGTGGGTAGGTGCTGGTGGGTAGGTGCTGGCGGGTAGGTGGTGGGGGGTAGGTGCTGGTTGGTAGGTGCTGGTGGGTAGGTGCTGGTGGGTAGGTGCTGGCGGGTAGGTGCTGGTGGGTAGGTGTTGGTGGGTAGGTGCTGGTGGGTAGGTGCTGGTGGGTAGGTGCTGGCGGGTAGGTGGTGGGGGTAGGTGGTGGTGGGTAGGTGCTGGTGGGTAGGTGCTGGTGGGTAGGTGCTGGTGGGTAGGTGCTGGTGGGTAGGTGGTGGTGGGTAGGCGGTGGGGGGTAGGTGCTGGTGGGTAGGTGCTGGTGGGTAGGTGCTGGTGGGTAGGTGCTGGTGGGTAGATGCTGGTGGGTAGGTGCTGGTGGGTAGGTAGTGGGGGGTAGGTGGTGGTAGGTAGGTGGTGGGGGTAGGTGGTGGTGGGTAGGTGGTGGGGGTAGGTGGTGGTGGTTGGGCAGGTGGGTGTTGGGACGGTGATGGTGGTTCAGTGGGTGGCAAGGGTGGTGTGGTGGGTGGTTGTCCAGTGGGTGCTAGTTGGTAAATGCATGATGGTAAATAGGTGGATGAGCAAGTGGTGTTAGTGGGCGGGTGGTGATGTGCTGTGGTAGGCAGCGTTGTACCTTGGTAGGCAGTGATGTACCTTGGTAGGCAGCGATGTACCTTGGTAGGCAGCGATGTACCTTGGTAGGCAGTGATGTACCTTGGTAGGCAGCGATGTACCTTGGTAGGCAGTGATGTACCTTGGTAGGCAGTGATGTACCTTGGTAGGCAGTGATGTACCTTGGTAGGCAGTGATGTACCTTGGTAGGCAGCGATGTACCTTGGTAGGCAGCGATGTACCTTGGTAGGCAGTGATGTACCTTGGTAGGCAGCGATGTACCTTGGTAGGCAGCGATGTACCTTGGTAGGCAATGATGTACCTTGGTAGGCAGCGATGTACCTTGGTAGGCAATGATGTACTGTAGTAGGCAGTGATGTACTGTGGTAAGCAGTGATGTACCTTGTTAGGCAGTGATGTACTGTAGTAGGCAGTGATGTACTGTAGTAGGCAGTGATGTACTGTGGTAAGCAGTGATGTACTGTGGTAAGCAGTGATGTACCTTGGTAGGCAGTGATGTACTGTGGTAGGCAGTGATGTACTGTGGTAAGCAGTGATGTACCACTGACTGACTCTGAGGAGGATATCAATGAACTCCAGGAGGATTTGAACAAATTAATGTCTTGGTCTGAGAAATGGCAGATGAAGTTTAATGTGGATAAGTGTAAGGTACTTGCCCTTGGTAATGAAAATAACCCTCGAAGCTATAATCTAGGTGAAGTAGAGCTTGGTCATACAGAATGTGAAAAAGACTTGGGAGTCATGGTAAGCAGAAATCTAAAGCCAAGACAGCAGTGCCTCAGTGTGCGTAACAAGGCCAACAGATTACTTGGATTTATCTCAAGAAGTATAAGTAACAGAAGTCCAAAAGTTATTTTACAGCTCTATACATCACTAGTGAGGCCTCATTTAGATTATGCTGCTCAGTTTTGGTCCCCTTACTACAGGATGGACATAGACTCATTAGAGAACATACAGAGAAGAATGACTAAAATGATTTACTGTGTAAGGAACCTCCTGTATGAAGATAGACTTAAAGCCTTAAATCTCCACTCTCTGGAGAGGCGTAGAATGAGGGGAGATATCATTGAAGTGTATAAGTGGATGACGGGCATAA
>NC_091292.1:413396-420314 GCF_038502225.1 Cherax quadricarinatus
GTGTGTTCTCCCCACCATGACGGTGTGTTCTCCCCACCATGACGGTGTGTTCTCCCCAACATGACGGTGTGTTCTCCCAACCATGACGGTGTGTTCTCCCCACCATGACGGTGTGTTCTCCCCACCATGACGGTGTGTTCTACCAACCATGACGGTGTGTTCTCCCCACCATGACGGTGTGTTCTCCCCACCATGACGGTGTGTTCTCCCAACCATGACGGTGTGTTCTCCCCACCATGACGGTGTGTTCTACCAACCATGACGGTGTGTTCTCCCCACCATGACGGTGTGTTCTCCCCACCATGACGGTGTGTTCTCCCAACCATGACGGTGTGTTCTCCCAACCATGACGGTGTGTTCTCCCCACCATGACGGTGTGTTCTCCCCAACATGACGGTGTGTTCTCCCAACCATGACGGTGTGTTCTCCCCACCATGACGGTGTGTTCTCCCCACCATGACGGTGTGTTCTCCCAACCATGACGGTATGTTTTCCCCACCATCATGGTGTGTTTTCCCCACCCTGACGGTGTGTTCTCCCCCCCACGACGGTGTGTTCTCCCAACCCTGACGGTGTGTTCTCCCCACCATGACGGTGTGTTCTCCCCAACATGACGGTGTGTTCTCCCCACCATGACGGTGTGTTCTCCCCCCCATGACGATGTGTTCTCCCCACCATGACGGTGTGTTCTCCCCACCATGATGGTGTGTTCTTCCCATCATGATGGTGTGTTTCCCACCATCATGGTGTGTTCTCCCCACCATCATGATGTGTTCTCCCCACCATGATGATGTGTTTCCCACCATCATGGTGTGTTCTCCCCACCATGACGGTGTGTTTTCCCCACCATGGCGGTGTGTTTTCCCCACCATGACGGTGTGTTCTCCCCACCATGACGGTGTGTTCTCCCAACCATGACGGTGTGTTCTCCCAACCATGACGGTGTGTTCTCCCAACCATGACGGTGTGTTCTCCCAACCATGACGGTGTGTTCTCCCAACCATGACGGTGTGTTCTCCCCACCATGACGGTGTGTTCTCCCCACCATGACGGTGTGTTCTCCCAACCATGACGGTGTGTTCTCCCCACCATGACGGTGTGTTCTCCCCACCATGACGGTGTGTTCTCCCAACCATGACGGTGTGTTCTCCCAACCATGACGGTGTGTTTTCCCCACCATGACGGTGTGTTCTCCCCACCATGACGGTGTGTTCTCCCCACCATGACGGTGTGTTCTCCCAACCATGACGGTGTGTTCTCCCCACCATGACGGTGTGTTCTCCCCACCATGACGGTGTGTTCTCCCCACCATGACGGTGTGTTCTCCCCACCATGACGGTGTGTTCTCCCCACCATGACGGTGTGTTCTCCCAACCATGACGGTGTGTTCTCCCCACCATGACGGTGTGTTCTCCCCACCATGACGGTGTGTTCTCCCCACCATGACGGTGTGTTCTCCCCACCATGACGGTGTGTTCTCCCCACCATGACGGTGTGTTCTCCCCACCATGACGGTGTGTTCTCCCCAACATGACGGTGTGTTCTCCCCACCATGACGGTGTGTTCTCCAAACCATGACGGTGTGTTTTCCCCACCATAACGGTGTGTTTTTCCCACCATCATGGTGTGTTCTCCCCACTATAACGGTGTGTTCTCCCCACCATCATGGTGTGTTCTCCCCACCATGACGGTGTGTTCTCCCCACCATGACGGTGTGTTCTCCCCACCATGACGGTGTGTTCTCCCCACCATGACGGTGTGTTCTCCCCACCATGATGGTGTGTTCTCCCCACCATCATGGTGTGTTCTCCCCACCATGACGGTGTGTTCCCACAATCATGGTGTGTTCTCCCAATCATGATGGTGTGTTTCCCACCATCATGGTGTTTTCTCCCCACCATCATGGTGTTTTCTCCCCACCATCATGATGTGTTTCCCACCATCATGGTGTGTTCTCCCCACCATCATGGTGTGTTCTCCCCACCATCATGGTGTGTTCTCACGATCAGTACTACACGATCAGTACTACACGATCAGTGCTACACGATCAGTGCTACACGATCAGTGCTACACGATCAGTGCTACACGATCAGTGCTACACGATCAGTGCTACACGATCAGTGCTACACGATCAGTGCTACACGATCAGTGCTACACGATCAGTGCTACACGATCAGTGCTACACAGTGCTACACGATCAGTGCTACACGATCAGTGCTACACGATCAGTGCTACACGATCAGTGCTACACGATCAGTGCTACACGATCAGTGCTACACGATCAGTGCTACACGATCAGTGCTACACGATCAGTGCTACACGATCAGTACTACACGATCAGTACTACACTGTCAGTGCTACACGATCAGTGCTACACGATCAGTGCTACACGATCAGTGCTACACGGTCAGTGCTACACGATCAGTGCTACACGATCAGTACTACACGATCAGTGCTACACGGTCAGTGCTACACGGTCAGTGCTAAACCATCAGTTCCACACGATCAGTGCTACACGATCAGTGCTACACGGTCAGTGCTACACGATCAGTGCTACACGATCAGTGCTACACGATCAGTGCTACACTGTCAGTGCTACACGATCAGTGCTACACGATCAGTGCTACACGATCAGTGCTACACGATCAGTGCTACACGGTCAGTGCTACACGATCAGTGCTACACGATCAGTGCTACACGATCAGTGCTACACGATCAGTGCTACACGATCAGTACTACACGATCAGTGCTACACGATCAGTGCTACACGATCAGTGCTACACGATCAGTGCTACACGATCAGTGCTACACGATCAGTGCTACACGATCAGTGCTACACGGTCAGTGCTACACTGTCAGTGCTACACGATCAGTGCTACACGATCAGTGCTACACGATCAGTGCTACACGATCAGTGCTACACGATCAGTACTACACGATCAGTGCTACACGATCAGTGCTACACGATCAGTGCTACACGATCAGTGCTACACGATCAGTGCTACACTGTCAGTGCTACACGATCAGTGCTACACGATCAGTGCTACACGATCAGTGCTACACGATCAGTGCTACACAGTGCTACACGATCAGTGCTACACGATCAGTGCTCACTACACGATCAGTGCTACACGTCAGTGTCTACACGATCAGTTCTACACGATCAGTGCTACACGATCAGTCCTACACGATCAGTGCTACACGATCAGTTCTACACGATCAGTGCTACACGATCAGTCAGTGCTACACGATCAGTGCTACACGATCAGTGCTACACGATCAGTACTACACGATCAGTGCTACAGTCAGTGCTACACGATCAGTGCTACACGATCAGTGCTACACGGTCATCAGTGCTACACGATCAGTGCTCAGTGCTACACGATCAGTGTTACACGATCAGTTCTACACAGACTACACGATCAGTGCTACACGATCAGTGCTACACGGTCAGTGCTACACGATCATACAGTCAGCTACACGATCAGTACTCAGTCAGTGCTACACGATCAGTGCTACACGATCAGTGCTACACAGATCAGATCAGCTACACGATCAGTGCTCAGTCAGTGCTACACGATCAGTGCTACACGGTCAGTGCTACACAGTGCTACACACGGTCAGTGCTACACGATCAGTGCTACACGATCAGTGCTACACGATCAGTGCTACACGATCAGTGCTACACGATCAGTGCTACACGATCAGTGCTACACGGTCAGTGCTACACGATCAGTGCTACACGATCAGTGCTACACGGTCAGTGCTACACGATCAGTGCTACACGATCAGTGCTACACGGTCAGTGCTACACGATCAGTGCTACACGATCAGTGCTACACGATCAGTGCTACACGATCAGTGCTACACGATCAGTGCTACACGATCAGTGCTACACGATCAGTGCTACACGATCAGTGCTACACGATCAGTGCTACACGATCAGTGCTATCACACGTCAGTCAGTAGTGCTACACGATCAGTGCTACACGATCAGTGCTACACGGTCAGTGCTACACGATCAGTGCTACACGATCAGTGCTACACGGTCAGTGCTACACGATCAGTGCTACACGATCAGTGCTACACGATCAGTGCTACACGATCAGTGCTACACGATCAGTGCTACACGATCAGTACTACACGATCAGTACTACACGATCAGTACTACACGATCAGTGCTACACGGTCAGTGCTACACGGTCAGTGCTACACGATCAGTGCTACACGGTCAGTACTACACGATCAGTGCTCAGTACTACACGATCAGTGCTACACGGTCAGTGCTACACGATCAGTGCTACACGATCAGTGCTACACGATCAGTGCTACACGATCAGTGCTACACGATCAGTGCTACACGATCAGTGCTACACGATCAGTGCTACACGATCAGTGCTACACGATCAGTACTACACGGTCAGTGCTACACGATCAGTGCTACACGATCAGTGCTACACGATCAGTACTACACGATCAGTGCTACACGATCAGTACTACACGATCAGTACTACACGATCAGTACTACACGATCAGTACTACACGATCAGTGCTACACGATCAGTGCTACACGATCAGTGCTACACGATCAGTGCTACACGATCAGTGCTACACGATCAGTGCTACACGGTCAGTGCTACACGATCAGTACTACACGGTCAGTGCTACACGATCAGTGCTACACGGTCAGTGCTACACGGTCAGTGCTACACGATCAGTGCTACACGATCAGTACTACACGATCAGTGCTACACGATCAGTGCTACACGGTCAGTGCTACACGGTCAGTGCTACACGATCAGTACTCAGTGTGCTACACGATCAGTACTACACGATCAGTGCTACACGATCAGTGCTACACGATCAGTACTACACGATCAGTGCTACACGATCGCTACATCAGTGCTACACGGTCAGTGCTACACGATCAGTACTACACGATCAGTGCTACACGATCAGTACTACACGATCAGTGCTACACGATCAGTACTACACGATCAGTGCTACACGATCAGTACTACACGATCAGTGCTACACGATCAGTACTACACGATCAGTACTACACGATCAGTACTACACGATCAGTACTACACGATCAGTACTACACGATCAGTACTACACGATCAGTACTACACGATCCATACTACACGATCAGTACTACACGATCAGTACTACACGATCAGTACTACACGATCAGTACTACACGGTCAGTACTACACGATCAGTGCTACACGATCAGTGCTACACGATCAGTGCTACACGATCAGTGCTACACGATCAGTGCTACACGATCAGTGCTACACGATCAGTGCTACACGATCAGTGCTACACGATCAGTGCTACACGATCAGTGCTACACGATCAGTGCTACACGATCAGTGCTACATCAGTGCTCACGTCAGCTACACGATCAGTGCTACACGATCAGTGCTACACGATCAGTGCTACACGATCAGTGCTACACGTCAGTACTACACGATCAGTCAGCTACACGATCAGTGCTCAGTGCTACACGATCAGTGCTACACGATCAGTGCTACACGATCAGTGCTACACGATCAGTGCTACACGATCAGTGCTACACGATCAGTGCTACACGATCAGTGCTACACGATCAGTGCTACACGATCAGTGCTACACGATCAGTGCTACACTGTCAGTGCTACACGATCAGTACTACACTGTCAGTACTACACGGTCAGTGCTACACGGTCAGTGCTACACGATCAGTGGTACACGATCAGTGCTACACGATCAGTGCTACACAGTCAGTGCTACACGATCAGTGCTACACGATCAGTGCTACACGATCAGTGCTACACGGTCAGTGCTACACGATCAGTGCTACACGATCAGTGCTACACGATCAGTGCTACACGATCAGTGCTACACGATCAGTGCTACACGGTCAGTGCTACACGATCAGTGCTACACGATCAGTGCTACACGATCAGTGCTACACGATCAGTGCTACACTGTCAGTGCTACACGATCAGTGCTACACTGTCAGTGCTACACGGTCAGTGCTACACGGTCAGTGCTACACGGTCAGTGCTACACGATCAGTGCTACACGATCAGTGCTACACGATCAGTGCTACACGGTCAGTGCTACACGATCAGTGCTACACGATCAGTGCTACACGGTCAGTGCTACACGGTCAGTGCTACACGATCAGTGCTACACGATCAGTGCTACACGATCAGTACTACACGGTCAGTGCTACACGATCAGTGCTACACGTCAGTGCTACACGATCAGTGCTACACGTCAGTGCTACACGATCAGTACTGCTACACGATCAGTGCTACACGATCAGTGCTACACGATCAGTGCTACACGATCAGTGCTACACGATCAGTGCTACACGATCAGTGCTACACGATCAGTGCTACACGATCAGTGCTACACGATCAGTGCTACACGATCAGTGCTACACTGTCAGTGCTACACGATCAGTGCTACACTGTCAGTGCTACACGATCAGTGCTACACGATCAGTGCTACACTGTCAGTGCTACACGATCAGTGCTACACGATCAGTGCTACACGATCAGTGCTACACGATCAGTGCTACACTGTCAGTGCTACACGATCAGTGCTACACGATCAGTGCTACACTGTCAGTGCTACACGATCAGTGCTACACGATCAGTGCTACACGATCAGTGCTACACGATCAGTGCTACACGGTCAGTGCTACACGATCAGTGCTACACGATCAGTGCTACACGATCAGTGCTACACGATCAGTGCTACACGATCAGTGCTACACGGTCAGTACTACACGATCAGTGCTACACGATCAGTGCTACACGATCAGTGCTACACGATCAGTGCTACACGATCAGTACTACACGATCAGTACTACACGATCAGTACTACACGATCAGTACTACACGATCAGTACTACACGAT
>NC_091292.1:420414-475414 GCF_038502225.1 Cherax quadricarinatus
ATCATCACCACTGCAAGTCACCATTGTAACACCAACACTTGTGTGTGTGTTTGTGTGTGTGTGTACTCACCTATTTGTGTTTGCAAGGGTCGAGACTCAGCTCCTGGCCCCGCCTCTTCACTGACCGCTACTAGGTCCTCCCTCTCCCTGCTACATGATTTTATCATACCTCATCTTAAAGCCATGTATGGTTCCTGCCTCCACTACATCACTTGCTAGACTATTCTACTTCCTGACAACTCTATGACTGAAGAAATACTTCCTAACATCCCTTTCACTCATCTGAGTCTTCAACCTCCAATTGTGACCCCTTGTTTCTGTGCCCCATCTCTGGAACATCTTGTCTCTGTCCACCTTATCTATTCCGCGCAGTATTTTATATGTAATTATCATGTCTCCCCTAACTCTCCTGTCCTCCAGTGTCGTCAGGCAGAATTCTCCTAAACTTTCTTCGTAGGACATTCCCCTTAGCTCTGGAGCTTGTAGTCTTTGGCCACCTAGCCTATACTCGTCCTGCGGTCTTCTTTGCAAATCCCCGATCTTCATGATTTTGCATTTGGTGGGGTTAAATTCGAGAAGCCAATTGCTGGACCAGGTGCCCAGCCTGTGCAGGTCACTTTGTAGTCCTGCTTGATCCTCACCTGATTTGATTCTTCTCATTAACTTCACATCGTCTGCAAACAGGGACACTTCTGACTTTATCCCTTCCATCATGTCATTCACATATACCAAGAACAACACTGGCCCTAGGACTGACCCCTGTGGGACCACGCTCGTCACAGTCGCCCACTGTGTATGTGTGTGTGTGTGCGTGTGTGTGTGTGCGTGTGTGTGTGTGTGTTTGTGTGTGTGTGTGTGCGTGTGTGTGTGTGTGTGTGCGTGTGTGTGTGTGCATGTTTGTATGTGTGTGTGTGTGTGTGTGTGTGTGTGTGTATGTGTGCGTGTGTGTATGTGCGTGCCTGCATGTCTTCTGACGTCAGCACTGAGACAAAGGTCACACTGACCAAGGGGTCACAGATAGTAAAGGTCACACTGAACAAGGGGAGGATTCTCCCCCTTTGTGTCTGTTATTGTTGTTTTATTGAGCAACACCATCTCAGGTTCATCCATGTGCACTGTAGACCAGTGTGAGTAATCCATGTGCACTGTAGACCAGTGTGAGTCACCCATGTGCACTGTAGACCAGTGTGAGTCATCCATGTGCACTGTAGACCAGTGTGTGTCATCCATGTGCACTGTAGACCAGTGTGAGTCATCCATGTGCACTGTAGACCAGTGTGAGTCACCCATGTGCACTGTAGACCAGTGTGAGTCATCCATGTGCACTGTAGACCAGTGTGTGTCACCCACGTGCACTGTAGACCAGTGTGAGTCACACATGTGCACTGTAGACCAGTGTGAGTCACCCATGTGCACTGTAGACCAGTGTGAGTAAACCATGTGCACTGTAGACCAGTGTGAGTCATCCATGTGCACTGTATACCAGTGTGAGTCTTCCATGTGCACTGTAGACCAGTGTGTGTGTCATCCATGTGCACTGTAGACCAGTGTGAGTCATCCATGTGCACTGTATACCAGTGTGAGTCTTCCATGTGCACTGTAGACCAGTGTGAGTCATCCATGTGCACTGTAGACCAGTGTGAGTCATCCATGTGCACTGTAGACCAGTGTGAGTCATCCATGTGCACTGTAGACCAGTGTGAGTCATCCATGTGCACTGTAGACCAGTGTGAGTCATCCATGTGCACTGTAGACCAGTGTGAGTCATCCATGTGCACTGTAGACCAGTGTGAGTCATCCATGTGCACTGTAGACCAGTGTGAGTCATCCATGTGCACTGTAGACCAGTGTGAGTCACCCATGTGCACTGTAGACCAGTGTGTGTCATCCATGTGCACTGTAGACCAGTGTGAGTCATCCATGTGCACTGTAGACCAGTGTGAGTCACCATGTGCACTGTAGACCAGTGTGCACTGTCAGTCACATGTGCACTGTAGACCAGTGTGAGTCATCCATGTGCACTGTAGACCAGTGTGAGTCATCCATGTGCACTGTAGACCAGTGTGAGTCATCAATGTGCACTGTAGACCAGTGTGAGTCATACATGTTCACTGTAGACCAGTGTGAGTCAGTCACATGTGCACTGTAGACCAGTGTGAGTCATCCATGTGCACTGTAGACCAGTGTGAGTCATCCATGTGCACTGTAGACCAGTGTGAGTCATCCATGTGCACTGTAGACCAGTGTGAGTCATCCATGTGCACTGTAGACCAGTGTGAGTCATCCATGTGCACTGTAGACCAGTGTGAGTCATCCATGTGCACTGTAGACCAGTGTGAGTCATCCATGTGCACTGTAGACCAGTGTGAGTCATCCATGTGCACTGTAGACCAGTGTGAGTCACCCATGTGCACTGTAGACCAGTGTGAGTCACACATGTGCACTGTAGACCAGTGTGAGTCACACATGTGCACTGTAGACCAGTGTGAGTCACACATGTGCACTGTAGACCAGTGTGTGTCATCCATGTGCACTGTAGACCAGTGTGAGTCACACATGTGCACTGTAGACCAGTGTGAGTCACACATGTGCACTGTAGACCAGTGTGAGTCACACATGTGCACTGTAGACCAGTGTGAGTCACCCATGTGCACTGTAGACCAGTGTGAGTCATCCATGTGCACTGTAGACCAGTGTGTGTCATCCACGTGCACTGTAGACCAGTGTGTGTCATCCATGTGCACTGTAGACCAGTGTGAGTCATCCATGTGCACTGTAGACCAGTGTGAGTCATCCATGTGCACTGTAGACCAGTGTGAGTCATCCATGTGCACTGTAGACCAGTGTGAGTCATCCATGTGCACTGTAGACCAGTGTGAGTCACCCATGTGCACTGTAGACCAGTGTGTGTCATCCATGTGCACTGTAGACCAGTGTGAGTCACCCATGTGCACTGTAGACCAGTGTGTGTCATCCGTGTGCACTGTAGACCAGTGTGAGTCATCCATGTGCACTGTAGACCAGTGTGAGTCATCCATGTGCACTGTAGACCAGTGTGTGTCATCCATGTGCACTGTAGACCAGTGTGAGTCACCCATGTGCACTGTAGACCAGTGTGTGTCATCCATGTGCACTGTAGACCAGTGTGAGTCACCCATGTGCACTGTAGACCAGTGTGAGTCACCCATGTGCACTGTAGACCAGTGTGAGTCACCCATGTGCACTGTAGACCAGTGTGAGTCACCCATGTGCACTGTAGACCAGTGTGAGTCACCCATGTGCACTGTAGACCAGTGTGAGTCACACATGTGCACTGTAGACCAGTGTGAGTCATCCATGTGCACTGTAGACCAGTGTGAGTCATCCATGTGCACTGTAGACCAGTGTGTGTCATCCATGTGCACTGTAGACCAGTGTGAGTCATCCATGTGCACTGTAGACCAGTGTGTGTCATCCATGTGCACTGTAGACCAGTGTGAGTCACCCATGTGCACTGTAGACCAGTGTGAGTCACCCATGTGCACTGTAGACCAGTGTGAGTCACACATGTGCACAGTAGACCAGTGTGAGTCATCCATGTGCACTGTAGACCAGTGTGAGTCACCCATGTGCACTGTAGACCAGTGTGAGTCACCCATGTGCACTGTAGACCAGTGTGAGTCACCCATGTGCACTGTAGACCAGTGTGAGTCACCCATGTGCACTGTAGACCAGTGTGAGTCACCCATGTGCACTGTAGACCAGTGTGAGTCACCCATGTGCACTGTAGACCAGTGTGAGTCACACATGTGCACTGTAGACCAGTGTGAGTCACACATGTGCACTGTAGACCAGTGTGAGTCACACATGTGCACTGTAGACCAGTGTGTGTCATCCATGTGCACTGTAGACCAGTGTGAGTCACCCATGTGCACTGTAGACCAGTGTGTGTCATCCATGTGCACTGTAGACCAGTGTGTGTCATCCATGTGCACTGTAGACCAGTGTGAGTCACCCATGTGCACTGTAGACCAGTGTGTGTCATCCATGTGCACTGTAGACCAGTGTGAGTCATCCATGTGCACTGTAGACCAGTGTGAGTCACCCATGTGCACTGTAGACCAGTGTGAGTCACCCATGTGCACTGTAGACCAGTGTGTGTCATCCATGTGCACTGTAGACCAGTGTGTGTCATCCATGTGCACTGTAGACCAGTGTGAGTCACCCATGTGCACTGTAGACCAGTGTGTGTCATCCATGTGCACTGTAGACCAGTATGTGTCATCCATGTGCACTGTAGACCAGTGTGACTCACACATGTGCACTGTAGACCAGTGTGAGTCACACATGTGCACTGTAGACCAGTGTGAGTCATCCATGTGCACTGTAGACCAGTGTGAGTCACCCATGTGCACTGTAGACCAGTGTGAGTCACCCATGTGCACTGTAGACCAGTGTGAGTCACACATGTGCACTGTAGACCAGTGTGAGTCACCCATGTGCACTGTAGACCAGTGTGAGTCACCCATGTGCACTGTAGACCAGTGTGAGTCACAGTCACATCCATGTGCACTGTAGACCAGTGTGAGTCACCCATGTGCACTGTAGACCAGTGTGAGTCATCCATGTGCACTGTAGACCAGTGTGAGTCACCCATGTGCACTGTAGACCAGTGTGAGTCACCCATGTGCACTGTAGACCAGTGTGAGTCACCCATGTGCACTGTAGACCAGTGTGAGTCACCCATGTGCACTGTAGACCAGTGTGTGTCATCCATGTGCACTGTAGACCAGTGTGAGTCACCCATGTGCACTGTAGACCAGTGTGAGTCACCCATGTGCACTGTAGACCAGTGTGAGTCATCCATGTGCACTGTAGACCAGTGTGAGTCACCCATGTGCACTGTAGACCAGTGTGAGTCACCCATGTGCACTGTAGACCAGTGTGTGTCATCCATGTGCACTGTAGACCAGTGTGAGTCATCCATGTGCACTGTAGACCAGTGTGTGTCATCCATGTGCACTGTAGACCAGTGTGAGTCACCCATGTGCACTGTAGACCAGTGTGTGTCATCCATGTGCACTGTAGACCAGTGTGTGTCATCCATGTGCACTGTAGACCAGTGTGAGTCACCCATGTGCACTGTAGACCAGTGTGTGTCATCCATGTGCACTGTAGACCAGTGTGAGTCACCCATGTGCACTGTAGACCAGTGTGAGTCACCCATGTGCACTGTAGACCAGTGTGAGTCATCCATGTGCACTGTCACACATGTGCACTGTAGACCAGTGTGAGTCATCCATGTGCACTGTAGACCAGTGTGAGTCACCCATGTGCACTGTAGACCAGTGTGTGTCATCCATGTGCACTGTAGACCAGTGTGAGTCAGTCATCCATGTGCACTGTAGACCAGTGTGAGTCACCCATGTGCACTGTAGACCAGTGTGAGTCATCCATGTGCACTGTAGACCAGTCATCCATGTGCACTGTAGACCAGTGTGTGTCATCCATGTGCACTGTAGACCAGTGTGAGTCACCCATGTGCACTGTAGACCAGTGTGAGTCATCCATGTGCACTGTAGACCAGTGTGAGTCACACATGTGCACTGTAGACCAGTGTGAGTCACACATGTGCACTGTAGACCAGTGTGAGTCACCCATGTGCACTGTAGACCAGTGTGTGTCATCCATGTGCACTGTAGACCAGTGTGAGTCACATCCATGTGCACTGTAGACCAGTGTGAGTCACACATGTGCACTGTAGACCAGTGTGAGTCACCCATGTGCACTGTAGACCAGTGTGAGTCACACATGTGCACTGTAGACCAGTGTGAGTCACCCATGTGCACTGTAGACCAGTGTGAGTCACCCATGTGCACTGTAGACCAGTGTGAGTCACACATGTGCACTGTAGACCAGTGTGTGTCATCCATGTGCACTGTAGACCTGTAGACCATGTGCACTGTAGAGTCACACATGTGCACTGTAGACCAGTGTGAGTCACCCATGTGCACTGTAGACCAGTAGACCAGTGTGAGTCATCCATGTGCACTGTAGACCACACATGTGCACTGTAGACCAGTGTGAGTCACCCATGTGCACTGTAGACCAGTGTGAGTCACACATGTGCACTGTAGACCAGTGTGAGTCACCCATGTGCACTGTAGACCAGTGTGAGTCACCCATGTGCACTGTAGACCAGTGTGAGTCACACATGTGCACTGTAGACCAGTGTGAGTCACCCATGTGCACTGTAGACCAGTGTGAGTAAACCATGTGCACTGTAGACCAGTGTGAGTCACCCATGTGCACTGTAGACCAGTGTGAGTCACACATGTGCACTGTAGACCAGTGTGAGTCACCCATGTGCACTGTAGACCAGTGTGAGTCACACATGTGCACTGTAGACCAGTGTGAGTCACCCATGTGCACTGTAGACCAGTGTGAGTCACACATGTGCACTGTAGACCAGTGTGAGTCACACATGTGCACTGTAGACCAGTGTGAGTCACACATGTGCACTGTAGACCAGTGTGAGTCACCCATGTGCACTGTAGACCAGTGTGAGTCACACATGTGCACTGTAGACCAGTGTGAGTCACCCATGTGCACTGTAGACCAGTGTGAGTCACACATGTGCACTGTAGACCAGTGTGAGTCACCCATGTGCACTGTAGACAATTGTAAATAATTAATTAGGACTGTAGACTTGATCCTCCGTCCCTTAACAGTGAGAGTGCACCTTCCCTCCTGCGTCACCTACAATGAGTTGACCTTTGGTAATGCAGGTGTGGAGTGCCTGACCCCGTGACCTGACCTGCCCTAGAAGGCAGTGCACAAAAAATGAGTTGGCTTTCATTAAGGATGTTCCATAAGGTCGGTCTGAGCATGGTGTGAGGTGGGATTGTCGCTTCTTTGAGTGTGCGTAGGATACAACTCTCTTGTGGGTGGGCGGGGGAGAGTTAACCACGCCCACAGCACCACCACCACGCCCACACCACCACGCCCAAAGCACTACCATTATGTCTTCGCACCTCTTGCACAACCCAGGGCAGCACGGGTTTAGAGCAGGTCGCTCCTGCCTCTCACAACTACTGGACCACTATGACATGGTCTTGTATGGTCGCTCCTGCCTCTCACAACTACTGGACCACTATGACATGGTCTTGTATGGTCACTCCTGCCTCTCACAACTACTGGACCACTATGACATGGTCTTGTATGGTCACTCCTGCCTCTCACAACTACTGGACCACTATGACATGGTCTTGTATGGTCGCTGGAGGATCAACAAATTATGGATATTGTCTACACGGACTTTGTACAGGTCTTCAACATGTTCGCTCATGGTATAATAGAGAGTAAAACGAGGGCAAAAATGAAACTGGAAAAAGTGGGCAGATGGATTTTTTTTACCTTTGTAGATCACGGAAGACAAAAATCAATAGTAAGCAGAGTAATGGTCAACAGAATAATGGTAAGCAGAGTAAAGTCAGAGTCTGACACTCCGAAAAGTTCTGTTCCACTAGACACAGTACTGACCTCTCCCATTCTTTTCCTTATCCTCATATCTTTGCCACTCCAAAATGTTCTGTTCCACTAGACACAGTACTGACCCTCCATTCTTTTCCTTATTCTCGTATCTGACACTGAGGGAGACATAATTCGTAGCACTATATCACACTTTACTGATGATACTAGAATTTGCAAGTGAGAGACATCCACTTGGGACACAGCAGACATCCAAGATGGTATAAACAAAGTGTTCGAGTGTGTCACAGAAGAAAGTATGTTCACTGTGGACACATTTCAGTCACTCTGTTATGAAAAAATGAAAATAAAAAGCTAGAACAGAGAATAAAACTAATTCTTATAACTTAATAAAATGAAAAACTAATGTGAAGGACTTATGAGTGATAATATCAGAGGATCTCACTTTCAGAGATCATAAGTCATTATCACAGTTGTAAGGAAAATTATAGGATGGATAATGAGAACCTTCAAAACAAGGAATGTCAAGCCAGTTATGATCTTCTTTAATTCACTTGTTCTCTCTCGGCTGCAATGCTGTATTATGCTAACAACCCATTTTAAGGTAAGCGAAATTAGAGATCTTGAGTATGTACAGAGAACTTCTGTCAATCACTTAAATTACTAGGAACATTTTAAGGTCCCTCGACCTGTACTCCTTAGAATGAAGGCGAGAAAGATACATCATAATTTGCACCTGAAAAATCCTAGAGGGATTGGTATCAGATCTGCACATAAAAATCACTCTCTATGAAGGTTTACATATGGAGTGATTTCGGTGTGCAGGTTTGGAACTAATCCCTCCAGAATCTTTCGTATATCTTTCTCGCCTACGTTCTGAGGAGTACAGTTCGAGGGATTTCAAGTGCTCTCAGTAATTTAGGTGTTGACTGAGTTTATACGAGCTGTGAAAATTCCCATTACATTCTACACTTGGCGCACATTTTGTGAGCAATTCCACCATGGTCGCAGTTGTCAAAGACTTTTACAAAGTCAGTGTACATTACATCTGCATTTAGCTTGTCTTCCAGTACATCCAAGATTATGTGGCAATGGTCCAGCAACAGTGAGAGGCAGGAGCGACCTGTTGTGAACCCGTGTTGACCTGGGTTATGCAACTTCTGGGATTCCAGTGACTGGTTATCTTGTTTCTTAAGAATCTTTAAAAAATCTTGATAATGTGGGACGTCAGCGCTATCAGTCTATAGTTTCTAACAATTACTTTAATGCCATCTTTGTGGAGTGGGGCTATATTAGTGGTTTCTAATGACCGGGATGACACCAGCGTTCAGGATCCTTGACTTAAGAAATCGTAATGACACGATTGCAAATAAACCATATGAGACTCTATGACCGCGGGTTCAATCCCGGCCGGGGGTATGGTTCAGGATCCTTCTCCAAAGAATATGACGAGTCAAGGGGCAGAGTGCATGGGCATGCAGTCGATGGTTTCTTCAAGTGTGCTTAAAATTACATCATAGAGATGTCAACAGTCTTCTGCATTTGAGTGGACAGTCTGAAGGAAGCTTAGTGACTGACTCAACACTGAGTCGTACTGACTCAACACTGAGTCGTACTGACTCAACACTGAGTCGTACTGGGAGTTAAGTATTTCGCTCAACTCTTTGCTATCATCAGTGTATATGTTCCGTCTCATTTAAAACAATGTACTATACTGGAGGGTGTCTGTGACCAGGATTGTGTCTACCACCACGCCCACACCACCACCACCACGCCCACACCACCACCACCACGCCCACACCACCACCACCACGCCCACACCACCACCACCAAGCCCACACCACCACCACCACGCCCACACCACCACCACCACGCCCACACCACCACCACCACGCCCACACCACCACCACCACGCCCACACCACCACCACCACGCCCACACCACCACCACGCCCACACCACCACCACCAAGCCCACACAACCACCACCACGCCCACACCACCACCACCACGCCCACACCACCACCACCACGCCCACACCACCACCACCACGCCCACACCACCACCACCACGCCCACACCACCACCACCACGCCCACACCACCACCACCACGCCCACACCACCACCACCACGCCCACACCACCACCACCACGCCCACACCACCACCACCACGCCCACACCACCACCACCACGCCCACACCACCACCACCACGCCCACACCACCACCACCACGCCCACACCACCACCACCACGCCCACACCACCACCACCACGCCCACACCACCACCACCACGCCCACACCACCACCACCACGCCCACACCACCACCACCACGCCCACACCACCACCACCACGCCCACACCACCACCACGCCCACACCACCACCACCAAGCCCACACAACCACCACCACGCCCACACCACCACCACCACGCCCACACCACCACCACCACGCCCACACCACCACCACCACGCCCACACCACCACCACCACGCCCACACCACCACCACCACGCCCACACCACCACCACCACGCCCACACCACCACCACCACGCCCACACCACCACCACCACGCCCACACCACCACCACCACGCCCACACCACCACCACCACGCCCACACCACCACCACCACGCCCACACCACCACCACCACGCCCATACCACCACCACCACGCCCACACCACCACCACCCCGCCCACACCACCACCACCACGCCCACACCACCACCACGCCCACACCACCACCACCAAGCCCACACAACCACCACCACGCCCACACCACCACCACCACGCCCACACCACCACCACCACGCCCACACCACCACCACCACGCCCACACAACCACCACCACGCCCACACCCCCACCACCACGCCCACACCACCACCACCCTGCCCACTACCACCACCACCAAGCCCACACAACCACCACCACGCCCACACCACCACCACCACGCCCACACCACCACCACCACGCCCACACCACCACCACCACGCCCACACCACCACCACCACGCCCACACCACCACCACCAAGCCCACACAACCACCACCACGCCCACACCACCACCACCACGCCCACACCACCACCACCAAGCCCACACAACCACCACCACGCCCACACCACCACCACCACGCCCACACCACCACCACCACGCCCACACCACCACCACCACGCCCACACCACCACCACCACGCCCACACCACCACCACCACGCCCACACCACCACCACCACGCCCACACCACCACCACCACGCCCACACCACCACCACCACGCCCACACCACCACCACCACGCCCACACCACCACCACCACGCCCACACCACCACCACGCCCACACCACCACCACCAAGCCCACACAACCACCGCCACGCCCACACCACCACCACCACGCCCACACCACCACCGCCACGCCCACACCACCACCACCACGCCCACACCACCATCACCACCACCACCACCATCACCACCACCACCACCATCACCACCACCACCACGCCCACACCACCACCACCACGCCCACACCACCACCACCACGCCCACACCACCACCACCACGCCCACACCACCACCACCACGCCCACACCACCACCAACACGCCCACACAACCACCACCACGCCCACACCACCACCACCACGCCCACACCACCACCACCACGCCCACACCACCACCACCACGCCCACACCACCACCACGCCCACACCACCACCACCACGCCCACACAACCACCACCACGCCCACACCACCACCACTACCATCACCACCACCACGCCCACACCACCACCACCACGCCCACACCACCACCACCACGCCCACACCACCACCACCACGCCCACACCACCACCACGCCCACACCACCACCACCACGCCCACACCACCACCACCATGCCCACACCACCACCACCATGCCCACACCACCACCACCACGCCCACACCACCACCACCACGCCCACACCACCACCACCACGCCCACACCACCACCACCACGCCCACACAACCACCACCACGCCCACACCACCACCACCACGCCCACACCACCACCACCACGCCCACACCACCACCACCACGCCCACACCACCACCACCACGCCCGCACCACCACCACCACGCCCACACCACCACCACCACGCCCACACCACCACCACCACGCCCACACCACCACCACCACCACGCCCACACAACCACCACCACGCCCGCACCACCACCACCACGCCCACACCACCACCACCACGTCCACACCACCACCACCACGCCCACACCACCACCACGCCCACACCACCACCACGCCCACACCACCACCACCATGCCCACACCACCACCACCACGCCCACACCACCACCACGCCCACACCACCACCACCACGCCCACACCACCACCACCACGCCCACACCACCACCACCACGCCCACACCACCACCACCACGCCCACACCACCACCACGCCCACACCACCACCACCAAGCCCACACAACCACCACCACGCCCACACCACCACCACCACGCCCACACCACCACCACCACCCCCACACCACCACCGCCACGAACACACCACCACCACCACGCCCACACCACCACCACCACGCCCACACCACCACCGCCACGCCCACACCACCACCACCACGCCCACACCACCACCGCCACGCCCACACCACCACCACCACGCCCACACCACCACCACCACGCCCACACCACCACCACCACGCCCACACCACCACCACCACGCCCACACTACCACCACCACGCCCACACCACCACCACCACGCCCACACCACCACCACCACCACGCCCACGTCACCACCACGCCCACGTCACCACCACCACACCCACACTACCACCACGCCCACGTCACCACCACCACACCCACACTACCACCACGCCCAAGTCACCACACCCACACTGCCACCACGCCCAGGTCACCACCACCACACCCACACTACCACCACGCCCACGTCACCACACCCATACTACCACCACGCCCACGTCACCATCATCACACCCACACTACCACCACGCCCAAGTCACCACCACCACACCCACGTCACCACCATACCACCACCACCACGTCCGCACCACGCCCACGTCACCACCACGCCCATACCACCACCACGCCCATACCACCACCACGCCCAAGTCACCACCACCACACCCACACTACCACCACGCCCACGTCACCACACCCACACTGCCACCACGCCCAAGTCACCACCACCACACCCACACTACCACCACGCCCACGTCACCACCACCACCACACCCAAACTACCACCACGCCCACGTCACCACCATCACACCCACACTACCACCACGCCCAAGTCACCATCACCACACCCAAACTACCACCACACCCACGTCACCACCATCACACCACCACCACGTCCGCAGAACGCCCACGTCACCACCACGCCCATACCACCACCACGCCCAAGTCACCACCACAACACCCACACTATCACCACGCCCACGTCACCACCATCACACCACCACCACCACGCCCACACTACCACCACACCCAAATCACCACCACCACACCCACACTACCACCACACCCACACTACCACCATGTCCACGTAACCACCACCACACCCACACTACCACCACGCCCATGTCACTACCACCACCAGACCCACACCACTACCACACCCACACCCCCATCACGCCCGCATCACCACCACACCCACACCCCACCGCGCCAGCACCACCACCACGCCCGCACCACCATCACGCCCGCACCACCACCACGCCCTCACCACCACCATGCCCACACCCCACCACGCCCGTATCACCACCACAACCCCCACCACGCCCGCATCACCACCACGCCCGCACCACCACCACGCCCGCACCACCACCACGCCCGCACCACCACCACGCCCGCACCACCACCACGCCCGCACCACCACCACGCCCGCACCACCACCACGCCCGCACCACCACCACACCCGCATCACCACCACGCCCGCACCACCACCACGCCCGCACCACCACCACGCCCGCAACACCACCACGCCCGCACCACCACCACACCCGCATCACCACCACGCCCGCACCACCACCACGCCCGCAACACCACCATGCCCGCACCACCACCACGCCCGCACCACCACCATGCCCGCACCACCACCACGCCCGCACCACCACCACGCCCGCACCACCACAAGATCTGTCAGTGTCTATTGTGGTCTATCTCAGTGTCTATTTATGTCTAACTAGAGAAGTGACATCATTCCCAGGAGAGGTGACATCACTTTCAGGAGAGGTGACATTACTTCCCAGGAGAGGTGACATCACTTCCCAGGAGATGTGACATCACGTCTCAGGAGAGGTGACATCACTTTCCAGGAGAGATGACACTACTCCCAGGAGAAGTGACATCACTCCCCAGGAAAGGTGACATCACGTCCCAGGAGAGGTGACATCACTTTCCAGGAGATGTGACATTAATTACATGGAGAGGTGACATCACGTCCCATTAGAGGGGACATCACTTTCCAGGAGAGGCGACACTACTCCCAGAAGTGACATCACTCCCCAGGAGAGGTGACAACATTCCCAGGAGAGGTGACATCACTCCCAGGAGAGGTAATATCACTTCCCAGGAGAGGTGACATCACCCCCAAGAGAGGTGACATCACTCCCAGGAGAGGCGACATCACTCCCAGGAAAGGTAATATCACTTCCCGGGAGAGGTGACATCACTCCCAGGAGAGGTGACATCACTCCCAGGAGAGATGACATCACTCCCAGGAGAGGCAATATCACTTCCCAGGAGACGTGACATCACACCCAGGAGAGGTGACATCACTCCCAGGAGAGGTGACGTTACTCCCAGGAGAGGTGACATCACTCCCAGGAGAGGTGACGTTACTCCCAGGAGAGGTGACATCACTCCCAGGAGAGGTGACGTTACTCCCAGGAGAGGTGACATCACTCCCAGGAGAGATGATGTAAGCGTCGTGACTAGACTTGCCTCACCCTCACTTTCCGAAGTCACGACATCACATTCGTAAGTCTAACGTCTGATATCATTACTATTAAAACAGTCTCTCCCCCTCCCCTCTCTCTCTCTCTCTCTCTCTCTCTCTCTCTCTCTCTCTCTCTCTCTCTCTCTCTCTCTCTCTCTCTCTCTCTCTCTCTCTCTCTACAATAACAGGAGCCGTCAAGAGTTGTAACAGATGACATTATTCATTATTAAGACACAGGTGCAGTAGTTAGGTATCTTTATTGTTGAAGAGTTTCGTCTACACAGTAGACTTCTTCAGTCAGTTACAGAGGCAGCAGGTGTAGTAGTGATGTAATGATAGTGTAATCAGTCCATCAACCTTGAAGAAATAGGATTTGAGGTGGTCAGTCCCTCAGCCTGGAGTAGAGTTGGGCTCCATGGTGCTCAGGTGGTCAGTCCCTCAGCCTGGTGTAGAGTTGGGCTCCATGGTGCTCAGGTGGTCAGTCCCTCAGCCTGGAGTAGAGTTGGGCTCCATGGTGCTCAGGTGGTCAGTCCCTCAGCCTGGTGTAGAGTTGGGCTCCATGGTGCTCAGGTGGTCAGTCCCTCAGCCTGGTGTAGAGTTGGGCTCCATGGTGCTCAGGTGGTCAGTCCCTCAGCCTGGAGTAGAGTTGGGCTCCATGGTGCTCAGGTGGTCAGTCCCTCAGCCTGGTGTAGAGTTGGGCTCCATGGTGCTCAGGTGGTCAGTCCCTCAGCCTGGAGTAGAGTTGGGCTCCATGGTGCTCAGGTGGTCAGTCCCTCAGCCTGGTGTAGAGTTGGGCTCCATGGTGCTCAGGTGGTCAGTCCCTCAGCCTGGTGTAGAGTTGGGCTCCATGGTGCTCAGGTGGTCAGTCCCTCAGCCTGGTGTAGAGTTGGGCTCCATGGTGCTCAGGTGGTCAGTCCCTCAGCCTGGTGTAGAGTTGGGCTCCATGGTGCTCAGGTGGTCAGTCCCTCAGCCTGGAGTAGAGTTGGGCTCCATGGTGCTCAGGTGGTCAGTCCCTCAGCCTGGTGTAGAGTTGGGCTCCATGGTGCTCAGGTGGTCAGTCCCTCAGCCTGGAGTAGAGTTGGGCTCCATGGTGCTCAGGTGGTCAGTCCCTCAGCCTGGAGTAGAGTTGAGTTCCATGGAGGTGTCTGTAATGTTGAGTTCTTGCAAGGAAGCTTAATGATCACTGAGACAGTGTACTGCATCATAGTGTGTAGTAGTATCATAGTGTGTAGTATCGTTATAGTGTGTACTACCGTCATAGTGTGTACTACCGTCATAGTGTGTACTACCGTCATAGTGTGTACTACCGTCATAGTGTGTACTACCGTCATAGTGTGTACTACCGTCATAGTGTGTACTACCGTCATAGTCTTTGTGTTTCTCTTAAACACTTCCTGATGAGTGAAGGTGTTAAGAGAGAGACTGACTTCCCCATAACAAGGTCAAACCAGTTTTGATATCCTGGTTGGTATGACCTGACCTCGTGGCATTCCGTTAAGGGTAAACCACTTTAGGCAGCAAGGTCAGGCTGAACGAGGTCATTCAGAGCAGAATGCAAAGGTCGGACGAGTTGTGGTATCCTGGAGAGGACGATACCACCTGCCTTGCAGCGCTCCCCTGGCTGGTCACATTGTAGTGAGATCACTCGGGGTGATGTAATTACTGCAAGAACTGGCGACCAGTTTCCTCTTCCTCGTTACACTCCACAAACACCACGTAAATGACTGAATAAATAGCGGTATAAGCAAGTTTGTTAATGACATTACAACAGGCGGCGGACATTAGTGCTACTGGATGACCCGGTTAGGTTGATGATGTGGTCGGTGAGACATTAGAGTGCTACTGGATGACCCGGCTAGGTTGATGTGGTCGGTGAGACATTAGAGTGCTACTGGATGACCCGGCTAGGTTGATGATGTGGTCGGTGAGACATTAGAGTGCTACTGGATGACCCGGCTAGGTTGATGATGTGGTCGGTGAGACATTAGAGTGCTACTGGATGACCCGGCTAGGTTGATGATGTGGTCGGAGAAGAGACAGATGCAGCTCATTGCAGTCAAGTGTAAGGTTTTAATTCTGGGATAAGAAAATAACTATGATACTTATAAAATAAATAATGTGGATATTAGTCCAAGTGAATACGAACAAGATTTATGAGTTGTGAACAGCAGTAATTTAGAAGAAAGACAACAGCCCACAAGTGTTCGCAATAACAATAATGGAATCCTTGGCTTCATATCAAGAAAAATAAACATCATAAGTCCTCAGGTTATGCTTCAACATTATATATTCTCGGTAAGACATCACTTAGATTATGCTGGACAGTTGTGGTCATTATATTACAGTGTAGACGTAGTTCTTCCAGTGTATCAGAAATTTTTCCTGCCAGGACAGACTCAGGGCGTTGAATCTGGACTCTCTGCAAGACGTAGAATTAAGGGATTGAAGCTTATATATGGAAACCAGGAATCAAGAAAAAGAGATAAAAATATCGTGTTGAAAATATTTAACCAAGTCAGGACTCTCAGCGATGCGTTCACGTTAGAAAAACGTGGGTTCAGAAAGGTTGCAGGAAAGTACTGGTTTGGTAACAGAGTTGTGGATGGGTGGGATAAACTGGCAGACCGCGACACTGATGCAAGAACTTTGTGCAGATACATAAGTGTGAGTTAGATCTGCCTAGCATGGACCAGTAGGGCTACTGAATGTTACTGTGCTCTAATGTGACACACAACAGCTGAGTCACTGGTGGATGTGACCCAAGACTGAGCGAGGTCACTGATGGCTATGACCAAAGACTGAGCGAGGTCACTGGTGGGTATGACCCCAGACTGAGCGAGGTCACTGATGGCTATGACCAAAGACTGAGCGAGGGCACTGGTCGGTATGACCCCAGACAGAGCGAGGTCACTAGAGGGTATGACCAAAGACTGAGCGAGGTCACTGGTGGGTATGACCAAAGACTGAGCGAGGTCACTGGTGGGTATGACCCAAGACTGAGCGAGGTCACTTGTGGGCATCCTGGTGTGTATGACCCAACACTGAGCTACACATGAGTCACTTCCCAGTAAGGTGACCTCCACCCGCATGTTAGTGTTCCTGCCTTTACTCTCCCTTTCTGCAAGAATGTGACTCCACCTCATCTCAAGCTGTGACTCATAGTGCTGTGATACATCATGTCTAACACAGTGCTGTGATACATCATGTCTAACACAGTGCTGTGATACATCATGTCTAACACAGTGCTGTGATACATCATGTCTAACACAGTGCTGTGATACATAATGTCTAACACAGTGCTGTGATACATCACGTCTAACACAGTGCTGTGATACATCATGTCTAACACAGTGTTGTGATACATCATGTCTAACACAGTGCTGTGATACATCATGTCTAACACAGTGCTGTGATACATCATGTCTAACACAGTGCTGTGATACATCATGTCTAACACAGTGCTGTGATACATCATGTCTAACACAGTGCTGTGATACATCATGTCTAACACAATGTTGTGATACATCATGTCTAACTCAGTGCTGTGATACATCATGTCTAACACAGTGCTGTGATACATCATGTCTAACACAGTGCTGTGATACATCATGTCTAACACAGTGCTGTGATACATCATGTCTAACACAGTGTTGTGATACATCATGTCTAACACAGTGCTGTGATACATCATGTCTAACACAGTGCTGTGATACATCATGTCTAACACAGTGCTGTGATACATAATGTCTAACACAGTGCTGTGATACATCATGTCTAACACAGTGCTGTGATACATCATGTCTAACACAGTGTTGTGATACATCATGTCTAACACAGTGCTGTGATACATCATGTCTAACACAGTGCTGTGATACATCATGTCTAACACAGTGCTGTGATACATCATGTCTAACACAGTGCTGTGATACATCATGTCTAACACAGTGCTGTGATACATCATGTCTAACACAATGTTGTGATACATCATGTCTAACTCAGTGCTGTGATACATCATGTCTAACACAGTGCTGTGATACATCATGTCTAACACAGTGCTGTGATACATCATGTCTAACACAGTGCTGTGATACATCATGTCTAACACAGTGTTGTGATACATCATGTCTAACACAGTGCTGTGATACATCATGTCTAACACAGTGCTGTGATACATCATGTCTAACACAGTGTTGTGATACATCATGTCTAACACAGTGCTGTGATACATCATGTCTAACACAGTGCTGTGATACATCATGTCTAACACAGTGCTGTGATACATCATGTCTAACACAGTGCTGTGATACATCATGTCTAACACAGTGTTGTGATACATCATGTCTAACACAGTGCTGTGATACATCATGTCTAACACAGTGCTGTGATACATCATGTCTAACACAGTGCTGTGATACATCATGTCTAACACAGTGCTGTGATACATCATGTCTAACACAGTGTTGTGATACATCATGTCTAACACAGTGCTGTGATACATCATGTCTAACACAGTGTTGTGATACATCATGTCTAACACAGTGCTGTGATACATCATGTCTAACACAGTGCTGTGATACATCATGTCTAACACAGTGCTGTGATACATCATGTCTAACACAGTGCTGTGATACATCATGTCTAACACAGTGCTGTGATACATCATGTCTAACACAGTGCTGTGATACATCATGTCTAACACAGTGTTGTGATACATCATGTCTAACAGTGGTGTGATACATCATGTCTAACACAGTGCTGTGATACATCATGTCTAACACAGTGCTGTGATACATCATGTCTAACACAGTCCTGTGATACATCATGTCTAACACAGTGCTGTGATACATCATGTCTAACACAGTGCTGTGATACATCATGTCTAACACAGTGCTGTGATACATCATGTCTAACACAGTGCTGTGATACATCATGTCTAACACAGTGCTGTGATACATCATGTCTAACAGTGGTGTGATACATCATATCTAACACAGTGCTGTGATACATCATGTCTAACACAGTGCTGTGATACATCATGTCTAACACAGTGTTGTGATACATCATGTCTAACACAGTGTTGTGATACATCATGTCTAACACAGTGCTGTGATACATCATGTCTAACACAGTGCTGTGATACATCATGTCTAACACAGTGCTGTGATACATGTCTAACACAGTGCTGTGATACATGTCTAACACAGTGCTGTGATACATGTCTAACACAGTGCTGTGCTACAACATGTCTAACAGTGGTGTGATACAACATGTCTAACAGTGGTGTGATACAACATGTCTAACAGTGGTGTGATACAACATGTCTAACAGTGGTGTGATACAACATGTCTAACAGTGGTGTGATACAACATGTCTAACAGTGGTGTGATACAACATGTCTAACAGTGGTGTGATACAACATGTCTAACAGTGCTGTGCTACAACATGTCTAACAGTGGTGTGATACAACATGTCTAACAGTGGTGTGATACAACATGTCTAACAGTGGTGTGATACAACATGTCTAACAGTGGTGTGCTACAACATGTCTAACAGTGGTGTGATACAACATGTCTAACAGTGGTGTGATACAACATGTCTAACAGTGGTGTGATACAACATGTCTAACAGTGGTGTGATACAACATGTCTAACAGTGGTGTGATACATGTCTAACATGAGCTAATAAAATATTATAAACATCACTAACATTCGTTGTCTTAAGCCACTGTACAACAAGCAAGAATAAAAAACAGTGACAGAAAGAAGCTTACTGGCCCATGCTAGGCAGGTCTAACTCTCACTCAGAAACTAGTCTAGCCTATATTTAATGCTGCATGAAGTGCTTACCTCACTGTTGTTACCTGTCAATTTCTTCCTCATCAACAGACCTGTTGTCATATCTGTACTTAAGAGACGCCTGGGTTCCCCTGTCTGCTAATATCATGTTTATTTTCCCCTATAATCTATCTTGTTCATAATTACTATAGCATTTGCTGTGTCTGGTTTCCTAAGGTGAAGTCTGGAATCTTTCTTTAATTCATAGTATAACTTAACAAAACTGACGTCCCCCTTAAATATTTTTTAAATATTCTTCAAACCATAACTGCGAGTCTTGTCTTAGTTGGATATTTTCAAGACGATATTTATATTCCCTTTATTTACTCCTGTCTTCCATTGATACATTTCAGTCACATCTTCCCAAGTTCTACGTTTTTTCCAGAGAATGTAGATTAGTGGCGTCAGTCTGTCCTCGTTAGAATGGTCTCTGAAACACGGGATCAACTTTGTCATTCTTCTCTGTGTTTTCCAGCGTATTTATGTTCATACTGTGATATAATGATGACAACTCTGCAACATTTATGTTCGTACTGTGATATAATGATGACAACTCTGCAACATTTATGTTCGTACTGTGATATAATGATGACAACTCTGCAACATTTATGTTCGTACTGTGATATAATGATGACAACTCTGCAACATTTATGTTCGTACTGTGATATAATGATGACAACTCTGCAACATTTATGTTCGTACTGTGATATAATGATGACAACTCTGCAACATTTATGTTCATACTGTAATATAATGATGACAGCTCTGCAACATTATATAAACAAGGTCTTACTAAGCATATATAAAGTTAAGTATAACATGAGGACTCATTTAAATTTCTTTATATGAAGCCAAGAATAATATAACTTTTATTGCCAATATTTGTGCTCTCTTGTCTTGGCTTTAAATTACTGCTAACCACATGTATGTTTTTTTGCATTCAGTTTGAGATCTACATTATTTTGTTGGTAAGTTATCTCTCTCTGTCTGTGTGTCTCTCTGTCCGTCTGTCTGTCTGTCTGTCAGTCTCTCTCTCTCTCTCTCTCTCTCTCTCTCTCTCTCTCTCTCTCAGATTAAATATATTGTTCAATAAGGTGACCTTCTCGTCCTTTGATTCACCTGAGGAAGCTTTGCTGTTCCATCCAGAGATGTTTGAGTCCATGTTTATCCATTTAAGATAATTTTGTGTTTGACTTAATTTCTCTGTGAGGAATGTATTCAGCCTGGAGAGTTTGTTCAGTGTTTTGAAAAATGGGATGTAGGCAGCCGACACCACCTTGTATCCTGCCTCACGCTAGGCCTAAGACAGGTTACACAGTTTTGTACAGACAGGTTACACAGCTCTTTATAGAGCTGTGTCTGTACTGCTCTAGTAACACCTCAGTTCTATGTAATCTTTAACAGGACAATTTGCGACCTTAAATTTCTCGTGGTTATTAAGGTAATTTTATGAGATATTTCGACTGATTTCTGATCACTGTTGTTCAAGTTGTTCATTAACATTAATCTATCAGATAATCCGTGTTTGTAAGAACCAAGTCCAGCAGGTTGTTTAATCTAGCTGGATCTAACACAACTGTTTCAGAAAGCAGTTCTTGTGTATTTCTAGTGAGTCAGTAACCTCTAGATTTCCTGTCAAGTTCTTCCAGTCAATTTGGCTAATGTTGCAACTTCCAGTACTTGAATTACCGGTAATATACCAAGTGACTGAGACTCCTTTACCACAGTACACCACCACTGTACACCACCACTGTACACCACCACTGTACACTACCACTGTACACTACCACTGTACACTACCACTGTACACTACCACTGTACACTACCACTGTACACTACCACTGTACACTACCACTGTACATTACCACTGTACACTACCACTGTACACTACCACTGTACATTACCACTGTACACTACCACTGTACACTACCACTGTACACTACCACTGTACACTACCACTGTACACCACCACTGTACACTACCACTGTACACCACCACTGTACACTACCACTGTACACTACCACTGTACACCACCACTGTACACTACCACTGTACACCACCACTGTACACTACCACTGTACACTACCACTGTACACCACCACTGTACACCACCACTGTACACTACCACTGTACACCACCACTGTACACTACCACTGTACACCACCACTGTACACCACCACTGTACACTACCACTGTACACCACCACTGTACACTACCACTGTACACTACCACTGTACACTACCACTGTACACCACCACTGTACACCACCACTGTACACCACCACTGTACACTACCACACTGTGCACCTGCCGATAATGCACCACCACTAGTGCACGCTGCCATATTGCCACCACCGCTTGTGCACTACCGCCAGCTGCATACCACGGTCTGCCGCCACTGGTGCACCTACCACTGTACACTGCTGCGCTGTGCACCACCACTTGCCGCAACCGCCGCCAACCGCCACCAACCCACCAGCCGCTGCCACCACTGTGCGCACCTGCCGCCAGTGCACTACCGCCATGCCGCTGCCACTGCCAATGCACCTGCCACTGTGCGCCGCCGCAGCGCCACTCCTGTGCGCTGCCACTGTGCACTGCCGCCACTGGACACTGCCATATTGCACCACCGCCAAGCGCACTCTGCACCATTGCCGCACACCGCCTGTGCCACTGCCGCCTGTGCCACCATGTTGCCTACCATGTGCACTGCCACTGTTACACTACCATATTAGCCGCCTGCACTGCTGCACCGCCACTCTTGCCATGCCGCCTTGCCTGCCGCTGTACACCTGCCTGTACCTTTCTGCCACTGTACGCAATGCCTGTGCACCTGACCGCTAATGCACCTGCTGCTGCACCACCGCCACTGTACACCACGCCAACCTGCGCTGCCACCTGTGCACCGCCGCCTGCCACTGCCACTGCCGCACTGCCATGTGCACTGCCACTGTACACCACCGCCGTGCTGCATGCCATGCTGCGCCTGCCGCCTGCGCCCACTGCCATATTGCACTGCCACTGTGCCACCGCCACTGTGCACCGCCACTATTGCCTGCCATCTGCACTGCCACTTATTGCTGCACTACCGCCATTGCGCCACCACCTGTGCACTGCCATCTGCACTGCCATATTGCCTACTACCACTACTACCACTAATGCACTGCCACTGTGCCTACTGTACCATACCGCCTGTGCACCACCGCCATTGCCTGCCACTGCCACTACCGCATGCACTGCCACTGTGCACCTGCCACCGCTGTGCCGCACTCACCGCCGTGCACTGCCGCCTAATGCACTATCGCTGTACCGCCTGCCATGTCCGCACTACCGCCAATGCGCCCTACCGCCATGTTGCGCTGCCACCTTGGCTGCCTGTCCGCTCATACTGCTATTGCTTGTTGCTACGGTGCCTGCTATGCTGGTGCCACGGTGCTAATGCACTGCCGCAGCTGCCACTACCACCGTGCGCTGCTGGCCGCCAATTGCCGCTGCCAGCACACTGCCGCTGTGCGATTGCCTGCTGTACCGCTGCCGCAATGCCACTTGCCGCTGTACGCTGCCACATGCACTGCCGCCTGTTGCACCTGCTGTGCGTTACACTCGCCCATAGTATTGCTGCTGTTTTATTCCTGCTGTGCACTTGCCACTGTGCACTGCCGCTGTGCGGTTACCTGCTGTGCGCTGCCGCCAATGCCTGCCGCCTACCACTGCACGTTGCCACTGTGCACTTACCACTGTGCTGCCGCTGTGCACTTGCCTGCCAACGTTGCCATATTGCACTGCCACTGTGCCTTGGACCACATTGTACCTGCCATGCAACGTTGCCTGTACTCTGCCTGTACATTGCCACTGTGCACTGCCATATTGCCACTGCCGCTGCATGCCACATTGCCATTTATGTGCCACTGCACTGTGCACTGCCACTATTGCACTACCACTGTACGTTGCCACCAGCACACTGCCACCGCTGTACGTTGCCACCAGTACGCCCCACTTGCCACTGGATTGCCGCTTGGCACTTGCCGCATTGCCACTTAATACCACTGCCTATAGCCACATACCATATGCACTTACCACTGTACCGTTACCGATATTGCACTTACCGCTGTACGTTACCAGCTGTACGTTTTCCATGACTCGCCACTACCACTGCTATTACCACTGCATAATGCATTGCCGCACCATCCTTGTACGTTGCCACTGGACACTGCCGCCAACTGCACTACTGTACATTACCACTGTACCACTGCCACTGTACACTACCACTGCGCCCTGCTGGTACCACTACCACCTCTACCTGCACCGCCGCACCACCACTGCCTCCGCACTGCCTACTGTGCACCTGCCACCTGCCACGCCGCTACTGCCACTGCACGTACCTACTGTGCACTGCCACTGGCGCTCTGCTGTAACCTACCGCATTGCCTGTTACCGCTGTGCCACTGCCGCCAACGCACTTGCCGCCACTGCCACTGTACGCGTACCACCTGCCGCTGCACTACCACCGCAGCCGTTTCCGCCAATAACCACTGCCATGCCACTGCCACTGTGCACTCTGCTGTACTTTTCTACCTGTTACATTGCCACTGTACCTGCCGCCTTGCCATTGCCTGTGCACCTACCACTGTGCACCACCACTGTACCTACCACTGTACACCATTGCCACTGTACACTGCCACTATTGCCCACTTGCCACTGTACCACCTGCCACATTGCACCTACCACTATGCCACCTACCACTGTACCACCTGCTGTACGCCGCCAACAATTGCGCCTGCACTGTACGCTTACCGCTGTTGCGATCGCCATAATTGCACTACCTGCTGTGCGATTACCACTGCGCCTGCCATATGCACGGTGCCACTATTGCGCGAGCCTTGTTGCCGCCTGCCGATAATGCCTATCTGCTGTACACTGCCACTGTAACACTCACCGATGTGCACTACTGTACCTGCTTGCTGTTACCACGGTACACTGTGCATTGCTGCACGGTGCGCCTAATCGCCTGTACACTGCCGCTGTACACTTGCCATAATGCACTACGCTTATTACGGATTGCCGATGTTGCCTGCTGTCGCACCTACCACTGTACACTATCCTTTGTACCTGCCATGTGCCATTTACCACTGTACGCTATCCACTTATGCACTGTTCGCTTGCACTTTTACCATTGTACGTTGCCGCTATACCTATATGTACACTGCCATATTTGCACTATCTTATTGCGCACTACCACTTGTGCATTACCACCAGTGCACTGCCACCGCTTATGCATTACCACTGTGCCTGCCACCTGCTGCCACTGCCGCCTGTGCATTGCCACTGTGCCTACTGCCACTGCACCTGCCTACTGGCGCATTGCCACTGTACCTACCACTGTACACCACCACTGTGCACTTGCCTGCTGTACATTGCCGCCTGTGCCACTGCCACTGTGCACTGCCACTGTGCGTTGCCACTGTGCACTACCGCTGTACGTTACCACCATGACCATTACCACCAATGCCTTGCCACTCACCATACCTACCTGCTGTGCATTGCCTGCAATACCGCTGCCACTGCCGCTATGCTGCCTACTGTACCTCACCATGCTACGTTGCTGCTACTGCGCTCACCATGCACACCATCCTGCCACATTACCGCCATGGACCGACTGCCACTGTACACTGCTGTACCACCTGCCACTTGGTACCGTTACCACCAGCGCATTACAGCTGCACGCTGCTGTACACTACCGCCGCAATGCGATTGCCACCTTAGCGCACTACCACTGTACGCCGCCGCTTATTGCACGCCACCACTGTACACTGCCACTGTACACCACACCTGCCACCACCACTGTACACTACTGCCTGTGCACTGCCGCCAGCGCACTGCCACCTGTTACGCATTACCGCTGTACACTACCGCCGCCAGCGCACCGATGTACACTACCACTATTCGCATTACCACTGTACCTGCCATATTGCGCTGTTCACTGTGCCGATTGCCTGTGCCATACCGCTGTACTGCTCCTGCCTATGCACTGCCACTGTACGCTTGCCGCTCGTGCCGGTTGCCACTATGCCGCTGCCGCGTGCACTGCCATGTGCCATTGCCACTATTGCATTTACCACTGTTGCCCGCTTGCCGATAGTACCATTGCCATATTGCATTCACCGCCAACCACCACTGTACCACCACCACTGTGCCACTGCCACCTATGAATTGCCGGCTGCTGTGCACTGCCGCTAATGCACTACCGCTATGCACTGCCACTCGTGCACCACCGCGCCTGTACCACCGATAACGCACTCACCACTGTACACTACCACTGTACACCACCACTGTACACCACCACTGTACACTACCACTGTACACTACCACTGTACACTACCACTGTACACCACCACTGTACACTACCACTGTACACTACCACTGTACACTACCACTGTACACCACCACTGTACACCACCACTGTACACTACCACTGTACATTACCACTGTACACTACCACTGTACACTACCACTGTACATTACCACTGTACACTACCACTGTACACTACCACTGTACACTACCACTGTACACTACCACTGTACATTACCACTGTACACTACCACTGTACACTACCACTGTACACTACCACTGTACACCACCACTGTACACCACCACTGTACACCACCACTGTACACTACCACTGTACATTACCACTGTACACTACCACTGTACACTACCACTGTACACTACCACTGTACACTAAAACTGTACATTACCACTGTACACTACCACTGTACACTACCACTGTACACTACCACTGTACACTGATGTATTCCTCTACCTTCAAGTTCGCTTCTTCAATATTCCTCAAGTGTATCTTTCTCCTTTGTTTACAAACCACTTCCCATACGTTACTAGTCAGATGTCTCCCTTCATCACTGCTGACCAGTCTCCCTTCATCACTGCTGACCAGTTTCCCTTCATCACTGCTGACCAGTTTCCCTTCATCACTGCTGACCAGTTTCCCTTCATCACTGCTGACCAGTTTCCCTTCATCACTGCTGACCAGTTTCCCTTCATCACTGCTGACCAGTCTCCCTTCATCACTGCTGACCAGTTTCCCTTCATCACTGCTGACCACTTTCCCTTCATCACTGCTGACCAGTTTCCCTTCATCACTGCTGACCAGTTTCCCTTCATCACTGCTGACCAGTTTCCCGTCATCACTGCTGACCACTTTCCCTTCATCACTGCTGACCAGTTTCCCTTCATCACTGCTGATCAGTTTCCCTTCATCACTGCTGACCAGTTTCCCTTCATCACTGCTGACCAGTTTCCCTTCATCACTGCTGACCAGTTTCCCTTCATCACTGCTGACCAGTCTCCCTTCATCACTGCTGACCAGTTTCCCTTCATCACTGCTGACCAGTCTCCCTTCATCACTGCTGACCAGTCTCCCTTCATCACTGCTGACCAGTTTCCCTTCATCACTGCTGACCAGTTTCCCTTCATCACTGCTGACCAGTTTCCCGTCATCACTGCTGACCAGTTTCCCTTCATCACTGCTGACCAGTTTCCCTTCATCACTGCTGACCAGTTTCCCTTCATCACTGCTGGCCAGTTTCCCTTCATCACTGCTGACCAGTTTCCCTTCATCACTGCTGACCAGTTTCCCTTCATCACTGCTGACCAGTTTCCCTTCATCACTGCTGGCCAGTTTCCTTTCATCACTGCTGGCCAGTTTCCCTTCATCACTGCTGACCAGTTTCCCTTCATCACTGCTGACCAGTTTCCCTTCATCACTGCTGACCAGTTTCCCTTCATCACTCCCGACCACTTTCCCTTCATCACTGCTGACCAGTTTCCCTTCATCACTGCTGACCAGTTTCCCTTCATCACTGCTGACCAGTTTCCCTTCATCACTGCTGACCATTTTCCCTTCATCACTGCTGACCAGTTTCCCGTCATCAGTTTCCCTTCATCACTGCTGACCAGTTTCCCTTCATCACTGCTGACCAGTTTCCCTTCATCACTGCTGACCAGTTTCCCTTCATCACTGCTGGCCAGTTTCCTTTCATCACTGCTGGCCAGTTTCCCTTCATCACTGCTGACCAGTTTCCCTTCATCACTGCTGACCAGTTTCCCTTCATCACTGCTGACCAGTTTCCCTTCATCACTGCTGACCATTTTCCCTTCATCACTGCTGACCAGTTTCCCTTCATCACTTCTGACCAGTTTCCCTTCATCACTGCTGACCAGTTTCCCTTCATCACTGCTGACCATTTTCCCTTCATCACTGCTGGCCAGTTTCCTTTCATCACTGCTGACCATTTTCCCTTCATCACTGCTGACCAGTTTCCCTTCATCACTGCTGACCAGTTTCCCTTCATCACTGCTGACCAGTTTCCCTTCATCACTGCTGACCAGTTTCCCTTCATCACTGCTGACCAGTTTCCCTTCATCACTGCTGACCAGTTTCCCTTCATCACTGCTGACCAGTTTCCCTTCATCACTGCTGACCAGTCTCCCTTCATCACTGCTGACCAGTTTCCCTTCATCACTGCTAACCAGTCTCCCTTTATCACTGCTGACCAGTCTCCCTTTGTCACTGCTGACCAGTTTCCCTTCATCACTGCTGACCAGTTTCCCTTCATCACTGTTGACCAGTTTCCCTTCATCACTGCTGACCAGTTTCCCTTCATCACTGCTGACCAGTTTTCCTTCATCACTGCAGACCAGTTTCCCTTCATCACTGCTGACCAGTTTCTTTTCATCACTGCTGACCAGTTTCCCTTCATCACTGCTGACCAGTCTCCCTTCATCACTGCTGACCAGTTACCCTTCATCACTGCTAACCAGTCTCCCTTCATCACTGCTGATCAGTTTCCCTTCATCACTGCTGACCAGTTTCCCTTCATCACTGCTGATCAGTTACCCTTCATCACTGCTAACCAGTCTCCCTTAATCACTGCTGACCAGTCTCCCTTCATCATTGCTGACCAGTTTCCCTTTATCACTGCTGACCAGTTTCCCTTCATCACTGCTAACCAGTCTCCCTTAATCACTGGTGACCAGTCTCCCTTCATCACTGCTAACCAGTCTCCCTTCATCACTGCTAACCACTCTCCCTTCATCACTGCTGACCAGTTACCCTTCATCACTGCTAACCAGTCTCCCTTCATCACTGCTAACCACTCTCCCTTCATCACTGCTGACCAGTTACCCTTCATCACTGCTAACCAGTCTCCCTTCATCACTGCTGACCAGTTTCCCTTCATCACTTCTGAACAGTCTCCCTTCATCACTGCTAACCACTCTCCCTTCATCACTGCTAACCAGTTACCCTTCATCACTGCTAACCACTCTCCCTTCATCACTGCTAACCAGTTACCCTTCATCACTGCTAACCACTCTCCCTTCATCACTGCTAACCAGTTACCCTTCATCACTGCTAACCAGTCTCCCTTCATCACTGCTGACCAGTTTCCCTCCATCACTTCTGACCAGTTACCCTTCATCACTGCTAACCAGTCTCCCTTCATCACTGCTGACCAGTTTCCCTCCATCACTGCTGACCAGTTACCCTTCATCACTGCTAACCAGTCTCCCTTCATCACTGCTGACCAGTTTCCCTCCATCACTTCTGACCAGTTTCCCTTCATCACTTCTGACCTGTTTCTCTTCATCACTTCTGACCAGTTTCCCTTCATCACTTCTGACCAGTTTCCCTTCATCACTTCTGACCAGTTTCCCTTCATCACTTCTGACCAGTCTCCCTTCATCACTGCTGACCAGTCTTCCTTCATCACTGCTGACCAGTCTCCCTTCATCACTGCTGACCAGTCTCCCTTCATCACTGCTGACCAGTCTTCCTTCATCACTGCTGACCAGTCTCCCTTCATCACTGCTGACCAGTCTCCCTTCATCACTGCTGACCAGTCTCCCTTCATCACTTCTGACCAGTCTCCCTTCATCACTGCTGACCAGTCTTCATTCATCACTGCTGACCAGTCTCCCTTCATCACTGCTGACCAGTCTCCCTTCATCACTGCTGACCAGTTTCCCTTCATTACTTCTGACCAGTTTCCCTTCATCACTGCTGACCAGTCTTCCTTCATCACTGCTGACCAGTCTCCCTTCATCACTGCTGACCAGTCTCCCTTCATCACTGCTGACCAGTCTCCCTTCATCACTGCTGACCAGTCTTCCTTCATCACTGCTGACCAGTCTCCCTTCATCACTGCTGACCAGTCTTCCTTCATCACTGCTGACCAGTCTCCCTTCATCACTGCTGACCAGTCTTCCTTCATCACTGCTGACCAGTCTCCCTTTATCACTTGTGACCAGTTTCCCTTCATCACTTCTGACCAGTTTCCCTTCATTACTTCTGACCAGTTTCCCTTCATCACTTCTGACCAGTTTCCCTTCATTACTTCTGACCAGTTTCCCTTCATCACTTCTGACCAGTTTCCCTTCATCACTTCTGACCAGTCTCCCTTCATCACTACTGACCAGTCTTCCTTCATCACTGCTGACCAGTCTTCCTTCATCACTACTGACCAGTCTTCCTTCATCACTGCTGACCAGTCTCCCTTCATCACTGCTGACCAGTCTCCCTTCATCACTGCTGACCAGTCTTCCTTCATCACTGCTGACCAGTCTCCCTTCATCACTGCTGACCAGTCTCCCTTCATCACTGCTGACCAGTCTCCCTTCATCACTGCTGACCAGTCTCCCTTCATCACTGCTGACCAGTCTTCCTTCATCACTGCTGACCAGTCTCCCTTCATCACTGCTGACCAGTCTTCCTTCATCACTGCTGACCAGTCTCCCTTTATCACTTGTGACCAGTTTCCCTTCATCACTTCTGACCAGTTTCCCTTCATTACTTCTGACCAGTTTCCCTTCATCACTTCTGACCAGTTTCCCTTCATTACTTCTGACCAGTTTCCCTTCATTACTTCTGACCAGTTTCCCTTCATCACTTCTGACCAGTTTCCCTTCATCACTGTTGACCAGTTTCCCTTCATTACTTCTGACCAGTTTCCCTTCATCACTGTTGACCAGTTTCCCTTCATCACTGTTGACCAGTTTCCCTTCATTACTTCTGACCAGTTTCCCTTCATCACTGTTGACCAGTTTCCCTTCATCACTGTTGACCAGTTTCCCTTCATCACTGTTGACCAGTTTCCCTTCATCACTGTTGACCTCTTCCTTCTCGTCTTCGTGAAGTAGGTCCTCCTTCTCCTCCTCCTTCTCTTCCACAGTTCTAAGCTTAACGTCTACAACCTCCTCTTCCACAGTTCTAAGCTTAACGTCTACAACCTCCTCTTCCACAGTTCTAAGCTTAACGTCTACAACCTCCTCTTCCACAGTTCTAAGCTTAACGTCTACAACCTCCTCTTCCACAGTTCTAATCTTAACGTCTACAACCTCCTCTTCCAGAGTTCTAAGCTTAACGTCTACAACCTCCTCTTCCACAGTTCTAAGCTTAACGTCTACAACCTCCTCTTCCACAGTTCTAAGCTTAACGTCTACAACCTCCTCTTCCACAGTTCTAAGCTTAACGTCTACAACCTCCTCTTCCACAGTTCTAAGCTTAACGTCTACAACCTCCTCTTAAACAGTTCTAAGCTTAACGTCTACAACCTCCTCTTCCACAGTTCTAAGCTTAACGTCTACAACCTCCTCTTCCACAGTTCTAAGCTTAACGTCTACAACCTCCTCTTCCACAGTTCTAAGCTTAACGTCTACAACCTCCTCTTCCACAGTTCTAAGCTTAACGTCTACAACCTCCTCTTCCAGAGTTCTAAGCTTAACGTCTACAACCTCCTCTTCCACAGTTCTAAGCTTAACGTCTACAACCTCCTCTTCCACAGTTCTAAGCTTAACGTCTACAACCTCCTCTTCCACAGTTCTAAGCTTAACGTCTACAACCTCCTCTTCCAGAGTTCTAAGCTTAACGTCTACAACCTCCTCTTCCACAGTTCTAAGCTTAACGTCTACAACCTCCTCTTCCACAGTTCTAAGCTTAACGTCTACAACCTCCTCTTCCAGAGTTCTAAGCTTAACGTCTACAACCTCCTCTTCCACAGTTCTAAGCTTAACGTCTACAACCTCCTCTTCCACAGTTCTAAGCTTAACGTCTACAACCTCCTCTTCCACAGTTCTAAGCTTAACGTCTACAACCTCCTCTTCCAGAGTTCTAAGCTTAACGTCTACAACCTCCTCTTCCAGAGTTCTAAGCTTAACGTCTACAACCTCCTCTTCCACAGTTCTAAGCTTAACGTCTACAACCTCCTCTTCCAGAGTTCTAAGCTTAACGTCTACAACCTCCTCTTCCAGAGTTCTAAGCTTAACGTCTACAACCTCCTCTTCCACAGTTCTAAGCTTAACGTCTACAACCTCCTCTTCCACAGTTCTAAGCTTAACGTCTACAACCTCCTCTTCCACAGTTCTAAGCTTAACGTCTACAACCTCCTCTTCCACAGTTCTAAGCTTAACGTCTACAACCTTCTCTTCCACAGTTCTAAGCTTAACGTCTACAACCTCCTCTTCCACAGTTCTAAGCTTAACGTCTACAACCTCCTCTTCCACAGTTCTAAGCTTAACGTCTACAACCTCCTCTTCCACAGTTCTAAGCTTAACGTCTACAACCTCCTCTTCCACAGTTCTAAGCTTAACGTCTACAACCTCCTCTTCCACAGTTCTAAGCTTAACGTCTACAACCTCCTCTTCCACAGTTCTAAGCTTAACGTCTACAACCTCCTCTTCCACAGTTCTAAGCTTAACGTCTACAACCTCCTCTTCCACAGTTCTAAGCTTAACGTCTACAACCTCCTCTTCCACAGTTCTAAGCTTAACGTCTACAACCTCCTCTTCCACAGTTCTAAGCTTAACGTCTACAACCTCCTCTTCCACAGTTCTAAGCTTAACGTCTACAACCTCCTCTTCCACAGTTCTAAGCTTAACGTCTACAACCTCCTCTTCCACAGTTCTAAGCTTAACGTCTACAACCTCCTCTTCCACAGTTCTAAGCTTAACGTCTATAACCTCCTCTTCCAGAGTTCTAAGCTTAACGTCTACAACCTTCTCTTCCACAGTTCTAAGCTTAACGTCTACAACCTCCTCTTCCACAGTTCTAAGCTTAACGTCTACAACCTCCTCTTCCAGAGTTCTAAGCTTAACGTCTACAACCTCCTCTTCCACAGTTCTAAGCTTAACGTCTACAACCTCCTCTTCCAGAGTTCTAAGCTTAACGTCTACAACCTCCTCTTCCAGAGTTCTATGCTTAACGTCTACAACCTCCTCTTCCACAGTTCTAAGCTTAACGTCTACAACCTCCTCTTAAACAGTTCTAAGCTTAACGTCTACAACCTCCTCTTCCACAGTTCTATGCTTAACGTCTACAACCTCCTCTTCCACAGTTCTAAGCTTAACGTCTACAACCTCCTCTTAAACAGTTCTAAGCTTAACGTCTACAACCTCCTCTTCCACAGTTCTAAGCTTAACGTCTACAACGTCCTCTTCCACAGTTCTAAGCTTAACGTCTACAACCTCCTCTTCCACAGTTCTAAGCTTAACGTCTACAACCTCCTCTTCCACAGTTCTAAGCTTAACGTCTACAACCTCCTCTTCCAGAGTTCTAAGCTTAACGTCTACAACCTCCTCTTCCACAGTTCTAAGCTTAACGTCTACAACCTCCTCTTCCACAGTTCTAAGCTTAACGTCTACAACCTCCTCTTCCACAGTTCTAAGCTTAACGTCTACAACCTCCTCTTCCAGAGTTCTAAGCTTAACGTCTACAACCTCCTCTTCCACAGTTCTAAGCTTAACGTCTACAACCTCCTCTTCCACAGTTCTAAGCTTAACGTCTACAACCTCCTCTTCCACAGTTCTAAGCTTAACGTCTACAACCTCCTCTTCCACAGTTCTAAGCTTAACGTCTACAACCTCCTCTTCCACAGTTCTAAGCTTAACGTCTACAACCTCCTCTTCCAGAGTTCTAAGCTTAACGTCTACAACCTCCTCTTCCACAGTTCTAAGCTTAACGTCTACAACCTCCTCTTCCACAGTTCTAAGCTTAACGTCTACAACCTCCTCTTCCAGAGTTCTAAGCTTAACGTCTACAACCTCCTCTTCCACAGTTCTAAGCTTAACGTCTACAACCTCCTCTTCCACAGTTCTAAGCTTAACGTCTACAACCTCCTCTTCCACAGTTCTAAGCTTAACGTCTACAACCTCCTCTTCCAGAGTTCTAAGCTTAACGTCTACAACCTCCTCTTCCAGAGTTCTAAGCTTAACGTCTACAACCTCCTCTTCCACAGTTCTAAGCTTAACGTCTACAACCTCCTCTTCCAGAGTTCTAAGCTTAACGTCTACAACCTCCTCTTCCAGAGTTCTAAGCTTAACGTCTACAACCTCCTCTTCTACACCTCCTCTTCAGTTCTAAGCTTAACGTCTACAACCTCCTCTTCCACAGTTCTAAGCTTAACGTCTACAACCTCCTCTTCCACAGTTCTAAGCTTAACGTCTACAACCTTCTCTTCCACAGTTCTAAGCTTAACGTCTACAACCTCCTCTTCCACAGTTCTAAGCTTAACGTCTACAACCTCCTCTTCCACAGTTCTAAGCTTAACGTCTACAACCTCCTCTTCCACAGTTCTAAGCTTAACGTCTACAACCTCCTCTTCCACAGTTCTAAGCTTAACGTCTACAACCTCCTCTTCCACAGTTCTAAGCTTAACGTCTACAACCTCCTCTTCCACAGTTCTAAGCTTAACGTCTACAACCTCCTCTTCCACAGTTCTAAGCTTAACGTCTACAACCTCCTCTTCCACAGTTCTAAGCTTAACGTCTACAACCTCCTCTTCCACAGTTCTAAGCTTAACGTCTACAACCTCCTCTTCCACAGTTCTAAGCTTAACGTCTACAACCTCCTCTTCCACAGTTCTAAGCTTAACGTCTACAACCTCCTCTTCCACAGTTCTAAGCTTAACGTCTACAACCTCCTCTTCCACAGTTCTAAGCTTAACGTCTACAACCTCCTCTTCCACAGTTCTAAGCTTAACGTCTACAACCTCCTCTTCCACAGTTCTAAGCTTAACGTCTACAACCTCCTCTTCCACAGTTCTAAGCTTAACGTCTACAACCTCCTCTTCCACAGTTCTAAGCTTAACGTCTACAACCTCCTCTTCCAGAGTTCTAAGCTTAACGTCTACAACCTCCTCTTCCAGAGTTCTAAGCTTAACGTCTACAACCTCCTCTTCCACAGTTCTAAGCTTAACGTCTACAACCTCCTCTTCCACAGTTCTAAGCTTAACGTCTACAACCTCCTCTTCCACAGTTCTAAGCTTAACGTCTACAACCTCATCTTCCAGAGTTCTAAGCTTAACGTCTACAACCTCCTCTTCCACAGTTCTAAGCTTAACGTCTATAACCTCCTCTTCCAGAGTTCTAAGCTTAACGTCTACAACCTCCTCTTCCACAGTTCTAAGCTTAACGTCTACAACCTCCTCTTCCACAGTTCTAAGCTTAACGTCTACAACCTCCTCTTCCAGAGTTCTAAGCTTAACGTCTACAACCTCCTCTTCCACAGTTCTAAGCTTAACGTCTACAACCTCCTCTTCCACAGTTCTAAGCTTAACGTCTACAACCTCCTCTTCCACAGTTCTAAGCTTAACGTCTACAACCTCCTCTTCCAGAGTTCTAAGCTTAACGTCTACAACCTCCTCTTCCACAGTTCTAAGCTTAACGTCTACAACCTCCTCTTCCACAGTTCTAAGCTTAACGTCTACAACCTCCTCTTCCACAGTTCTAAGCTTAACGTCTACAATCTCCTCTTCCAGAGTTCTAAGCTTAACGTCTACAACCTCCTCTTCCACAGTTCTAAGCTTAACGTCTACAACCTCCTCTTCCAGAGTTCTAAGCTTAACGTCTACAACCTCCTCTTCCAGAGTTCTAAGCTTAACGTCTACAACCTCCTCTTCCACAGTTCTAAGCTTAACGTCTACAACCTCCTCTTCCAGAGTTCTAAGCTTAACGTCTACAGCCTCCTCTTCCACAGTTCTAAGCTTAACGTCTACAACCTCCTCTTCCAGAGTTCTAAGATTAACGTCTACAACCTCCTCTTCCACAGTTCTAAGCTTAACGTCTACAACTCAACACATGATAAAACTCACAGAACAAACCATGTTAGCTGTTGTTACTGTTGTTACTGTTGTTACTGTTGTTACTGTTGTTACTGTTGTTACTGTTGTTACTGTTCTCATGTATACCTGTATCCATGTAAATTTACTTGGTTGACTCTAACATTGGTGTCACTCAGGTGTAGAACACGTGTAGGACAGGTGTAGGACACGTGTAGGACAGGTGCAGGACACGTGTAGGACACGTGTAGGACAGGTGCAGGACACGTGTAGGACACGTGTAGGACAGGTGTAGGACACGTGTAGGACAGGTGCAGGACAGGTGTAGGACAGGTGCAGGACACGTGTAGGACAGGTGCAGGACACGTGTAGGACACGTGTAGGACAGGTGTAGGACACGTGTAGGACAGGTGCAGGACACGTGTAGGACAGGTGTAGGACAGGTGCAGGACACGTGTAGGACAGGTGTAGGACAGGTGCAGGACAGATGTAGGACAGGTGTAGGACAGGTGCAGGACAGGTGCAGGACAGGTGTAGGACAGTTGTAGGACAGGTGTAGGACAGGTGTAGGACAGGTGCAGGACAGATGTAGGACAGGTGTAGGACAGGTGCAGGACAGGTGCAGGACAGGTGTAGGACAGTTGTAGGACAGGTGTAGGACAGGTGTAGGACAGGTGCAGGACAGATGTAGGACAGGTGCAGGACAGGTGTAGGACAGGTGTAGGACAGGTGCAGGACAGGTGCAGGACAGGTGTAGGACAGGTGCAGGACAGGTGTAGAACACGTGTAGGACAGGTGTAGGACAGGTGCAGGACAGGTGTAGGACAGGTGTAGGACAGGTGTAGGACAGGTATGACCCTTCAAGATCACTGACCTCTCGTAACCCATGACAAGACATCATGCTGGAGTCTATGTATCCGAGACCAATGCTCCAGTATAACCCATTACTCCATACTAATGCTCAGTAACTTATTAGTTCTCTCTCTCTCTCTCTCTCTCTCTCTCTCTCTCTCTCTCTCACTCTCACTCTCTCTCACCATAAGTGGACTGGAGACTCCTAACACGGCAGAGGGAGGTGCTCAGACACCTTGATCCTCACTCCTGATAACATGGACGCTCTCAGGGTTTTCCCGTCTCTCCTACCTCCCTCCATCACCCCTCCTTCCCTCCCTCCATCACCCTCCCCTCCCTCATTATCCTCCGTGTCCTAGCTTCTTGCCTCTGGCCAGTACCTCTGCCTTGGTTATGTTCGAGGGGGGGGGGTGCATGTCCTTGTGTTCGTGTCCCTGTAGCCTGTGTGCGTGTCCCTGTAGTCTATGTGTGTCCCTGTAGTCTGTGTGCGTGACACTGTAGTCTGTGTGCGTGTCCCTGCAGTCTAAGTGCGTGTCCCTGTAGTCTGTATGCGTGTCCCTGTAGCCTGTTTGTGTGTCCCTGTAGTCTATGTGTGTGCCCCTCTAACCTGTATGCGTATCCCTGTTACCTGTATGTATATCCATGTAATCTGTATGAGTGTCCCTGTAACCTGCATGCATGTCCCACAGTAGGCCTTGTTATCACCCACAGTATGTCCCACAGTAGGCCTTGTTATCACCCACATTATGTCCCACAGTAGGCCTTGTTATCACCCACAATATGTCCCACAGTAGGCCTTGTTATCACCCACAGTGAGCCTTGTTATCACCCACAGTGAGCCTTGTTATCACCCACAGTGAGCCTTGTTATCACCCACAGTGAGCCTTGTTATCACCCACAGTGGGCCTTGTTATCACCCACAGTGGGCCTTGTTATCACCCACAGTGAGCCTTGTTATCACCCACAGTGAGCCTTGTTATCACCCACAGTGGGCCTTGTTATCACCCACAGTGGGGCCTTGTTATCACTCACAGTGGGCCTTGTTATCACCCACAGAGGGACCTTGTTATCACCCACAGTGGGACCTTGTTATCACCCACAGTGGGACCTTGTTATCACCCACAGTGGGACCTTGTTATCACCCACAGTGGGACCTTGTTATCACCCACAGTGGGACCTTGTTATCACCCACAGTGGACCTTGTTACCACCCACAGTGGACCTTGTTATCACCCACAGTGGGACCTTGTTATCACCCACAGAGGGACCTTGTTATCACCCACAGTGGGACCTTGTTATCACCCACAGTGGGACCTTGTTATCACCCACATTGGGACCTTATTATCACCCACAGTGGGACCTTGTTATCACCCACAGTGGGACCTTGTTATCACCCACAGTGGGACCTTTTTATCACCCACAGTGGGACCTTGTTATCACCCACAGTTGGACCTTGTTATCACCCACAGTGGGACCTTGTTATCACCCACAGTGGGACCTTATTATCACCCACAGTGGGACCTTGTTATCACCCACAGTGGGACCTTGTTATCACCCACAGTGGGACCTTGTTATCACCCACAGAGGAACCTTGTTATCACCCACAGTGGGACCTTGTTATCACCCACAGTGGGACCTCGTTATCACCCACAGTGGGACCTTGTTATCACCCACAGTGGGACCTTGTTATCACCCACAATGGGACCTTATTATCACCCACAGTGGGACCTTGTCATCACCCACAGTGGGACCTTGTTTTCACCCACAGTGGGACCTTGTTATCACCCACAGTGGGACCTTGTTATCACCCACAGTTGGACCTTGTTATCACCCACAGTGGGACCTTGTTATCACCCACAGTGGGACCTTATTATCACCCACAGTGGGACCTTGTTATCACCCACAGTGGGACCTTATTATCACCCACAGTGGGACCTTGTTATCACCCACAGTGGGACCTTGTTATCACCCACAGTGGGACCTTGTTATCATCCAAAGAGGAACCTTGTTATCACCCACAGTGGGACCTTGTTATCACCCACAGTGGGACCTTGTTATCACCCACAGTGGGACCTTGTTATCACCCACAGTGGGACCTTGTTATCACCCACAGTGGACCTTGTTACCACCCACAGTGGTCCTTTTTATCACCCACAGTGGGACCTTGTTATCACCCACAGTGGGACCGTATTATCACCCACAGTGGGACCTTGTTATCACCCACAGTGGACCTTGTTATCACCCACAGTGGGACCTTGTTATCACCCACAGTGGACCTTGTTATCACCCACAGTGGGACCTTGTTATCACCCACAGAGGGACCTTGTTATCACCCACAGTGGGACCTTGTTATCACCCACAGTGGGACCTTGTTATCACCCACAGTGGGACCTTATTATCACCCACAGTGGGACCTTTTTATCACCCACAGTGGGACCTTGTTATCACCCACAGTGGGACCTTGTTATCACCCACAGTGGGACCTTGTTATCACTCACAGTGGGACCTTGTTATCACCCACAGTGGGACCTTGTTATCACCCACAGTGAGACCTTATTATCACCCACAGTGGGACCTTGTTATCACCCACAGTGGGACCTTGTTATCACCCACAGTGGGACCTTGTTATCACCCACAGTGGGACCTTGTTATCACTCACAGTGGGACCTTGTTATCACCCACAGTGGGACCTTATTATCACTCACAGTGGGACCTTGTTATCACCCACAGTGGGACCTTATTATCACCCACAGTGGGACCTTATTATCACCCACAGTGGGACCTTGTTATCACCCACAGTGGGACCTTGTTATCACCCACAGTGGGACCTTGTTATCACTCACAGTGGACCTTGTTATCACCCACAGTGGGACCTTGTTATCACCCACAGTGGGACCTTGTTATCACCCACAGTGGGACCTTGTTATCACCCACAGTGGGACCTTGTTATCACCCACAGTGGGACCTTGTTATCACCCACAGTGGGACCTTGTTATCACCCACAGTGGGACCTTGTTATCACCCACAGTGGGACCTTGTTATCACCCACAGTGGACCTTGTTATCACCCACAGTGGGACCTTGTTATCACCCACAGTGGGACCTTGTTATCACCCACAGTGGGACCTTGTTATCACCCACAGTGGGACCTTGGTATCACCCACAGTGGGACCTTGTTATCACCCACATTGGGACCTTGTTATCACCCACAGTGGGACCTTGTTATCACCAACAGTGGGACCTTGTTATCACCCACAGTGGGACCTTAGTATCACCCACAGTGGGACCTTGTTATCACCCACAGTGGGACCTTGTTATCACCCACAGTGGGACCTTGTTATCACCCACAGTGGGACCTTGTTATCACCCACAGTGGGACCTTGTTATCACCCACAGTGGGACCTTGTTATCACCCACAGTGGGACCTTGTTATCACCCACAGTGGGACCTTGTTATCACCCACAGTGGGACCTTGTTATCACCCACAGTGGGACCTTGTTATCACCCACAGTGGGACCTTGTTATCACCCACAGTGGGACCTTGTTATCACCCACAGTGGGTAAATAATCAACGTGTTTCCAGCTACAGACTGAAATTCTTGGACAGTGTAATGAGAACAAGTGTTTTATGTCATGGCAAGACATGTCATGTCATATGTGTCATTTTCCATCTTTATGGCCGTCTAGCCTGTGCCTCTGTCATGACCGTCTAGCCTGTGCATCTGTCATGACCGTCTAGCCTGTGCCTCTGTCATGACCGTCTAGCCTGTGCATCTGTCATGACCGTCTAGCCTGTGCCTCTGTCATGACCGTCTAGCCTGTGCCTCTGTCATGACCGTCTAGCCTGTGCCTCTGTCATGACCGTCTAGCCTGTGCCTCTGTCATGACCGTCTAGCCTGTGCATCTATCATGACCGTCTAGCCTGTGCCTCTGTCATGACCGTCTAGCCTGTCATGACCGTCTAGCCTGTGCCTGTCATGACCGTCTAGCCTGTGCATCTGTCATGACCGTCTAGCCTGTGCATCTGTCATGACCGTCTAGCCTGTGCCTCTGTCATGACCGTCTAGCCTGTGCCTCTGTCATGACCGTCTAGCCTGTGCATCTGTCATGACCGTCTAGCCTGTGCATCTGTCATGACCGTCTAGCCTGTGCCTGTCATGACCGTCTAGCCTGTGCCTCTGTCATGACCGTCTAGCCTGTGCCTCTGTCATGACCGTCTAGCCTGTGCCTCTGTCATGACCGTCTAGCCTGTGCCTCTGTCATGACCGTCTAGCACACACAGAGGTCATCATCTCCCGTCATCAGCACCAGTGTTTTCATTACTCTGGCCTTACCTCACCTCTTCACCAAGCATTTCCCGCGACCTTCCATCCTTTAGTCTCCACATTCCTTCCTCCTCTGTCTCTCTTAACCTCACTTCCGTCTGCTGGCCTTTCCGTTATCTCTTCATTCTTTCTTCTTCCTCTGTTTGTCTCCTTCTGCCTGGTAAAAGGGGGTCAGTGCCCCCTACTCTCTCTCTCTCTCTCTCTTCTTCCATGTCTTCCATTCTACACTCTGTTTACTCCTCTCTCTCTTTTTCTATCCATATCTGTCTCCTCCAGGGCTCCTTGATGCGCAGGATGCGCCGATGATGCTCGCGTGTGCAGCGCATTCCGTTATCCCAGGAGGAGGAGGAGTTATCCCTCAGGATGATGCAGGGTTCCTGGGATACCAAGGTCGTAGCCGTGGCCGGGATAGTGCCGGCACGTACCCCATCTCTCTCTGTCTGTCTTGTATGCCTCTGTCTATCTGTATGTGTCTGTCTGGAGATGTTATTGCCTCTTCAGTTACTGTGGAGAAGGAAATAACTCCGGTGGTTCAATTTAGTGGAAGGACTGGTTGAAATTTCGATCCTCCTTTTTGTGATGGCCAGAGAGACGGAGGTGCCTCCTACTGCTGCTGCTGCTGCTGCTGCTGCAGCTGCTGCTACTGCTGGCTCCTCTAACAGCTGTCATCGTCACTTTGGCTCAACCAACTGGTGAAGTGTGTGTCCAGGTGAGGGACCTTCAGAGGCGCCTCAGTTTAAACTTCATCCTTGTCATTAACTGAAAGTGAATCCGATTTACGGTATCATGAAGCCCCTGTCGTTAAGCCGCTGTCGTTAAGCCGGTATCGTGAAGGAAGCGTTGTGAAGCCGGTGTGAGGTGAACTAGTTACTTATCGAGGATAACTAGAGTGTGAGAGCACCAGGATGTGGATCTTCAGACGCTGGTAAGACGCTGAAATAAAGCTGACGTCAGGAGACTCCTCCTCCTGCGCCGGCCTCCCAGGACAGGTGTCGGAGGTCAAGAGAGGAGGAGGTGGTTCACATTGACCCAAGCTGCGACCTCCTGCAGGAAGGAGGAAGATGACTAGTGTACACACACGCTACACACGCCACACACACACACACACACACGCCACTTACACACACGCACACGCACACGTCTGATGCTTACCTAAAAGCACTGGTGTGTGTGTGTGTTGGCCAGTGTCAGTGGACGGTGCTGGTGAAGGTGTGTGGGTGGGTGTCTATGTGAAGACTTAAGAGACAGTACGACTGCTGCTGCTGCTGCTGCTGCCTGCAGGTACTCCTGCTGGCTGCGGTACTTTAGCTGGTGCTACAACTGCTGCAGCTCCTGGTGCTGCTGCTGCTGCTACTACTACGTTTCCTGACTTGGACTCTGCTGTTCTTGAAGCTACTACTGACGGTGGTGTTCTTGTTGGTGGTGTTGCAGCAGGGTATGTGTCTCTACCATGACTACCATGTGTCTAGTATCATGGTGTACTGTAGTGGTGTACCATCACCTGTATTATAGTGTACTGTAGTGGTGTACCATCACCTGTATCATGGTGTACTGTAGTGCTGTACCATCACCTGTATCATGGTGGACTGTAGTGGTGTACCATCACCTGTATCATGGTGTACTGTAGTGGTGTACCATCACCTGTATCATGGTGTACTGTAGTGGTGTACCATCACCTGTATCATGGTGGACTGTAATGGTGTACCATCACCTGTATCATGGTGGACTGTAGTAGTGTACCATCACCTGTATCATGGTGTACTGTAGTGGTGTACCATCACCTGTATCATGGTGTACTGTAGTGGTGTACCATCGCCTGTATCATGGTGTACTGTAGTGGTGTACCATCACCTGTATCATGGTGTACTGTAGTGCTGTACCATCACCTGTATCATGGTGTACTGTAGTGGTGTACCATCGCCTGTATCATGGTGTACTGTAGTGGTGTACCATCACCTGTATCATGGTGTACTGTAGTGGTGTACCATCACCTGTATCATGGTGTACTGTAGTGGTGTACCATCACCTGTATCATGGTGTACTGTAGTGCTGTACCATCACCTGTATCATGGTGTACTGTAGTGGTGTACCATCACCTGTATCATGGTGTACTGTAGTGGTGTACCATCACCTGTATCATGGTGTACTGTAGTGGTGTACCATCACCTGTATCATGGTGTACTGTAGTGGTGTACCATCGCCTGTATCATGGTGTACTGTAGTGGTGTACCATCACCTGTATCATGGTGTACTGTAGTGCTGTACCATCACCTGTATCATGGTGTACTGTAGTGGTGTACCATCGCCTGTATCATGGTGTACTGTAGTGGTGTACCATCACCTGTATCATGGTGTACTGTAGTGCTGTACCATCACCTGTATCATGGTGTACTGTAGTGGTGTACCATCACCTGTATCATGGTGTACTGTAGTGGTGTACCATCGCCTGTATCATGGTGTACTGTAGTGGTGTACCATCACCTGTATCATGGTGTACTGTAGTGGTGTACCATCACCTGTATCATGGTGTACTGTAGTGGTGTACCATCACCTGTATCATGGTGTACTGTAGTGCTGTACCATCACCTGTATCATGGTGTACTGTAGTGCTGTACCATCACCTGTATCATGGTGGACTGTAGTGCTGTACCATCACCTGTATCATGGTGGACTGTAGTGCTGTACCATCACCTGTATCATGGTGGACTGTAGTGCTGTACCATCACCTGTATCATGGTGTACTGTAGTGGTGTACCATCACCTGTATCATGGTGGACTGTAGTGGTTTGTAGATGAATGGTTCAGAGAACCGACATGTTGATAAATTAGACACATGTGCAACTCTTGGGTATCTTTATTGAGGAAACGTTTCGCCACACAGTGGCTTCATCAGTCCATACAAAGGAGAATGTTGAAGAACAGGAGGAGAATGAGGTAATCAGTCCCTCAACCTTGAGTCGATGTGTTCAGTCCATCAATCTTGAATAGAATACGGCATACGTGCGGAGAAGGAGCTTATAAACCGTTGGTAGGAGAGGTGCAGCAGTCATAGGTCGTGTAACATTTGTTACACATTAGATTCTTCTTTGTATGGACTGATGAAGCCACTGTGTGGCGAAACGTTTCCTCAATAAAGATACCCAAGAGTTGCACATGTGTCTAATTTATCAACTGTAGTGGTGTACCATCACCTGTATCATGGTGTAATGTACTGGTGTACCATCACCTGTATCATGGTGGACTGTAGTGGTGTACTATCACCTGTATTATGGTGGACTGTAGTAGTGTACCATCACCTGTATCATGGTGTACTGTAGTGCTGTACCATCACCTGTATCATGGTGTACTGTAGTGCTGTACCATCACCTGTATCATGGTGTACTGTAGTGCTGTACCATCACCTGTATCATGGTGTACTGTAGTGCTGTACCATCGCCTGTATCATGGTGTACTGTAGTGCTGTACCATCACCTGTATCATGGTGGACTGTAGTGCTGTACCATCACCTGTATCATGGTGTACCGTAGTGGTGTACCATCACCTGTATCATAGTGTACTGTAGTGCTGTACCATCGCCTGTATCATGGTGTACTGTAGTGCTGTACCATCGCCTGTATCATGGTGTACTGTAGTGCTGTACCATCACCTGTATCATGGTGGACTGTAGTGGTGTACCATCACCAGGGTTGCATCATGACGATAGTGGCGGAGGTGGAGAGACACCCGTGGTGGTGCTAGTCAGGACAAATGACAAGAATCAACTGACACATGGCAGGTATCAGCTGATACATGACAGGTATCAGCTGACACATGGCAGGTATCAGCTGATACATGACAGGTATCAGCTGACACATGACAGGTATCAGCTGACACATGACAGGTATCAGCTGACACATGACAGGTATCAGCTGACACATGACAGGTATCAGCTGACACATGACAGGTATCAGCTGACACATGACAGGTATCAGCTGACACATGACAGGTATCAGCTGACACATGACGGGTATCAGCTGACACATGACAGGTATCAGCTGACACATGACAGGTATCAGCTGACACATGACAGGTATCAGCTGACACATGGCAGGTATCAGCTGACACATGACAGGTATCAGCTGACACATGATAGGTATCAGCTGACACATGACAGGTATCAGCTGACACATGACAGGTATCAGCTGACACATGACAGGTATCAGCTGACACATGACAGGTATCAGCTGACACATGACAGGTATCAGCTGACACATGACAGGTATCAGCTGACACATGACAGGTATCAGCTGACACATGACAGGTATCAGCTGACACATGACAGGTATCAGCTGGCACATGACAAGTATCAGCTGACACTGGTGATGGTCAGCTGACAGTCACAACTAGTCTGCCAGCCTCTGGCTTAACCCACCTGGGTTATCCTCATCACTTATACAGAAGGAGACTCCCATACCTACCAGTGCCTGACCTTAATTAGGTGAACACTGCTAGGTGACCTCAGGTGGTAACTAACGCAGGGGTCAGGTAACCCATACTTCTCCTGCCTTTCTTCTCGTTGAACACGCGTTTAATTTGTGCTTAACGAGGTGTTTAAGTCTGCACGAACAATGTTTTGGGTACGTGGGAGTACATGGGAGGACATGGGAGGTACATGGGAGGTACATGGGAGGTACATGGGAGGACATGGGAGGTACTTGGGAGTACATGGGAGGTACATGGGAGGTACATGGGAGTACATGGGAGGTACATGGGAGGTACATGGGAGGACATGGGAGGTACATGGGAGTACATGGGAAAGACAGATAGCAAAGGACTTGATAATCCACATCGAGGCTATCTACTGACAAATATCTACTGAGAACTATCTACCGCGAAGAACTATCTACTGAGAACTATCTACTGAGAAGAACTATCTACTGAGAACTATCTACTGAGAAGAACTATCTACTGAGAACTATCTACTGAGAAGAACTATCTACTGAGAAGAACTATCTACTGAGAAGAACTATCTACTGAGAAGAACTATCTACTGAGAACTATCTACTGAGAAGAACTATCTACTGAGAAGAACTATCTACTGAGAACTATCTACTGAGAAGAACTATCTACTGAGAAGAACTATCTACTGAGAACTATCTACTGAGAAGAACTATCTACTGAGAAGAACTATCTACTGAGAAGAACTATCTACTGAGAACTATCTACTGAGAAGAACTATCTACTGAGAACTATCTACTGAGAAGAACTATCTACTGAGAAGAACTATCTACTGAGAAGAACTATCTACTGAGAACTATCTACTGAGAAGAACTATCTACTGAGAAGAACTATCTACTGAGAAGAACTATCTACTGAGAACTATCTACTGAGAAGAACTATCTACTGAGAAGAACTATCTACTGAGAAGAACTATCTACTGAGAACTATCTACTGAGAAGAACTATCTACTGAGAAGAACTATCTACTGAGAAGAACTATCTACTGAGAAGAACTATCTACTGAGAAGAACTATCTACTGAGAACTGTCTACTGAGAAGAACTATCTACTGAGAAGAACTATCTACTGAGAACTATCTACTGAGAAGAACTATCTACTGAGAAGAACTATCTACTGAGAAGAACTATCTACTGAGAACTATCTACTGAGAAGAACTATCTACTGAGAACTATCTACTGAGAAGAACTATCTACTGAGAAGAACTATCTACTGAGAAGAACTATCTACTGAGAACTATCTACTGAGAAGAACTATCTACTGAGAAGAACTATCTACTGAGAACTATATACTGAGAAGAACTATCTACTGAGAAGAACTATCTACTGAGAACTATATACTGAGAAGAACTATCTACTGAGAACTATCTACTGAGAACTATATACTGAGAAGAACTATCTACTGAGAACTATATACTGAGAAGAACTATCTACTGAGAACTATATACTGAGAAGAACTATCTACTGAGAACTATATACTGAGAAGAACTATCTACTGAGAACTATATACTGAGAAGAACTATCTACTGAGAACTATCTACTGAGAAGAACTATCTACTGAGAAGAACTATCTACTGAGAACTATATACTGAGAAGAACTATCTACTGAGAAGAACTATCTACTGAGAACTATCTACTGAGAAGAACTATCTACTGAGAAGAACTATCTACTGAGAACTATATACTGAGAAGAACTATCTACTGAGAAGAACTATCTACTGAGAACTATATACTGAGAAGAACTATCTACTGAGAACTATATACTGAGAAGAACTATCTACTGAGAAGAACTATCTACTGAGAACTATATACTGAGAAGAACTATCTACTGAGAAGAACTATCTACTGAGAACTATATACTGAGAAGAACTATCTACTGAGAAGAACTATCTACTGAGAAGAACTATCTACTGAGAACTATATACTGAGAAGAACTATCTACTGAGAAGAACTATCTACTGAGAAGAACTATCTACTGAGAAGAACTATCTACTGAGAAGAATTATCTACTGAGAAGAACTATCTACTGAGAACTATCTACTGAGAACTATTTACTGAGAACTATCTGCTGAGAAGAACTATCTACTGAGAACTAACTACTGAGAAGAACTATCTACTGAGAAGAACTATCTACTGAGAACTATCTACTGAGAACTCTCTACTGAGAACTATCTACTGAGAAGAACTATCTACTGAGAACTATCTACCGAGAACTATCTACTGAGAAGAACTATCTACTGAGAACTATCTACCGAGAACTATCTACTGAGAAGAACTATCTACTGAGAACTATCTACTGAGAACTCTCTACTGAGAACTATCTACTGAGAAGAACTATCTACTGAGAACTATCTACTGAGAAGAACTATCTACTGAGAAGAACTATCTACTGAGAAGAACTATCTACTGAGAACTATCTACTGAGAAGAACTATCTACTGAGAAGAACAATCTACTGAGAAGAACTATCTACTGAGAAGAACTATCTACTGAGAACTATCTACTGAGAAGAACTATCTACTGAGAACTATCTACTGAGAAGAACTATCTACTGAGAACTATCTACTGAGAAGAACTATCTACTGAGAACTATCTACTGAGAAGAACTATCTACTGAGAAGAACTATCTACTGAGAAGAACTATCTACTGAGAAGAACTATCTACTGAGAACTATCTACTGAGAAGAACTATCTACTGAGAACTATCTACTGAGAAGAACTATCTACTGAGAACTATCTACTGAGAAGAACTATCTACTGAGAAGAACTATCTACTGAGAAGAACTATCTACTGAGAAGAACTATCTACTGAGAAGAACTATCTACTGAGAAGAACTATCTACTGAGAAGAACTATCTACTGAGAAGAACTATCTACTGAGAAGAACTATCTACTGAGAAGAACTATCTACTGAGAAGAACTATCTACTGAGAACTATCTACCGAGAACTATCTACTGAGAAGAACTATCTACTGAGAAGAACTATCTACTGAGAACTATCTACTGAGAAGAACTATCTACTGAGAACTATCTACTGAGAAGAACTATCTACTGAGAAGAACTATCTACTGAGAACTATCTACCGAGAACTATCTACTGAGAACTATCTACTGAGAAGAACTATCTACTGAGAACTATCTACTGAGAACTATCTACTGAGAACTATCTACTGAGAACTATCTACTGAGAACTATCTACTGAGAACTATCTACTGAGAACTCTCTACTGAGAACTATCTACTGAGAACTATCTACTGAGAACTATCTACTGAGAACTCTCTACTGAGAACTATCTACTGAGAACTATCTACTGAGAACTATCTACTGAGAACTCTCTACTGAGAACTATCTACTGAGAACTATCTACTGAGAACTATCTACTGAGAAGAACTATCTACTGAGAACTATCTACTGAGAACTATCTACTGAGAACTATCTACTGAGAACTAACTACTGAGAACTATCTTCTGAGAACTATCTACTGAGAACTATCTACTGAGAACTATCTACTGAGAACTATCTACTGAGAAGAACTATCTACTGAGAACTATCTACTGAGAACTATCTACTGAGAACTATCTACTGAGAACTATCTACTGAGAACTATCTACTGAGAACTCTCTACTGAGAACTATCTACTGAGAACTATCTACTGAGAAGAACTATCTACTGAGAACTATCTACTGAGAACTATCTACTGAGAACTATCTACTGAGAACTATCTACTGAGAACTCTCTACTGAGAACTATCTACTGAGAAGAACTATCTACTGAGAACTCTCTACTGAGAACTATCTACTGAGAACTCTCTACTGAGAACTATCTACTGAGAAGAACTATCTACTGAGAACTCTCTACTGAGAACTATCTACTGAGAACTATCTACTGAGAACTATCTACTGAGAACTATCTACTGAGAAGAACTATCTACTGAGAAGAACTATCTACTGAGAACTATCTACTGAGAACTGAGAACTATCTACTGAAGAACTATCTACTGAGAAGAACTATCTACTGAGAACTATCTACTGAGAACTATCTGCTGAGAACTATCTACTGAGAACTATCTACTGAGAACTATCTGCTGAGAACTATCTACTGAGAACTATCTACTGAGAACTATCTACTGAGAACTATCTACTGAGAACTATCTACTGAGAACTATCTACTGAGAACTATCTACTGAGAACTATCTACTGAGAACTATCTACTGAGAACTATCTACTGAGAACTATCTACTGAGAACTATCTACTGAGAACTCTCTACTGAGAACTATCTACTGAGAAGAACTATCTACTGAGAACTCTCTACTGAGAACTATCTACTGAGAAGAACTATCTACTGAGAACTCTCTACTGAGAACTATCTACTGAGAACTATCTACTGAGAACTATCTACTGAGAACTATCTACTGAGAAGAACTATCTACTGAGAACTATCTACTGAGAAGAACTATCTACTGAGAACTATCTACTGAGAACTATCTACTGAGAACTATCTACTGAGAACTATCTACTGAGAACTATCTACTGAGAACTATCTACTGAGAACTATCTACTGAGAACTATCTACTGAGAACTATCTACTGAGAACTATCTACTGAGAAGAACTATCTACTGAGAACTCTCTACTGAGAACTATCTACTGAGAAGAACTATCTACTGAGAACTCTCTACTGAGAACTATCTACTGAGAAGAACTATCTACTGAGAACTCTCTACTGAGAACTATCTACTGAGAAGAACTATCTACTGAGAACTCTCTACTGAGAACTATCTACTGAGAAGAACTATCTACTGAGAACTCTCTACTGAGAACTATCTACTGAGAAGAACTATCTACTGAGAACTCTCTACTGAGAACTATCTACTGAGAAGAACTATCTACTGAGAACTATCTACTGAGAAGAACTATCTACTGAGAACTATCTACTGAGAAGAACTATCTACTGAGAACTATCTACTGAGAACTATCTACTGAGAACTATCTACTGAGAACTATCTACTGAGAACTATCTACTGAGAACTGTCTACTGAGAACTATCTACTGAGAAGAAATATCTACTGAGAACTATCTACTGAGAACTATCTACTGAGAAGAACTATCTACTGAGAACTATCTACTGAGAACTATCTACTGAGAAGAACTATCTACTGAGAACTATCTACTGAGAACTATCTACTGAGAACTATCTACTGAGAACTATCTACTGAGAACTATCTACTGAGAACTATCTGCTGAGAACTATCTGCTGAGAACAATCTACTGAGAACTATCTACTGAGAACTATCTACTGAGAACTATCTGCTGAGAACTATCTGCTGAGAACTATCTGCTGAGAACTATCTACTGAGAACTATCTACTGAGAAGAACTATCTACTGAGAACTATCTACTGAGAACTATCTACTGAGAACTATTTACTGAGAACTATCTGCTGAGAAGAACTATCTACTGAGAAGAACTATCTACTGAGAAGAACTATCTACTGAGAACTATTTACTGAGAACTATCTGCTGAGAAGAACTATCTACTGAGAACTATTTACTGAGAACTATCTGCTGAGAAGAACTATCTACTGAGAACTATCTACTGAGAAGAGCTATCTACTGAGAACTATCTACTGAGAACTATCTACTGAGAACTATCTACTGAGAAGAACTATCTACTGAGAACTGTCTACTGAGAACTATCTACTGAGAAGAACTATCTACTGAGAACTATCTACTGAGAAGAACTGTCTACTGAGAACTGTCTACTGAGAACTATCTACTGAGAAGAACTATCTACTGAGAACTATCTACTGAGAAGAACTGTCTACTGAGAACTACTGAGACACATCTACTGAGTCAACAACTGTGGTGCATCATTTAAGAGTGTGAGATAGAAATAAAGAAGCAGAAGGCTCTCTTGACTCGGTGCCTAGATTTCTAGATATCCGTAAAAGATATCTAATGTTAGGATACACATGAAGTATACACATGACATACACATGATGCATGGCATACACATGATACATGATACATGACATACACATGACATGCATATGATACATGACATACACATGATACATGACATAAACATGACATACACATGGTACATAACATACACATGGTACATAACATACACATGATACATAACATACACATGGTACATAACATACACATGATACATAACATACACATAACATACACAGTTCAATGTGTCTTAAGAAGATATCAAAGGATAGCCACCTATGTGATGTCTAGTGTTGTTAGGAGGATATCTGTCCTTCCTCTCTCTCTCTCTCTCTCTCTCTCTCTCTCTCTCTCTCTCTCTCTCTCTCTCTCTCTCTCTCTCTCTCTCTCTCTCTCTCTCTCTCTCTCCCTCTCTTTTTTTTTTTTTTTTTTTTACACATGGTTTGACAAGGTTAAGGATCCCTAGCTTTATTGACAAGCTATTTACAGGTTAAGGATTCCTAACTTTATTGGCAAGCTAAGAGCTGTTACCTACATCAGCTCATTTGAAAGCATTTTTATTGTTATGAGACATACAAGTAAGGAACAGGATGAAGTTGGAGCCATCTGTGGGCCAGCATTTTCATTTGATCAACTGACTTTATCTCGTTGAGATCATTATGCTGTACGAATGTGTTCCATACTCGAGTCATCCTGGGTATGTATGATCTCAGATGGAGTGATGTTCTAGAGAAGGGTACAGCCACAGTGAAGTTGCTGCTGGCTGCCCGTCTTGTGGCATAAAAGCTTGTTTCACGCTGTCCTCGAAGTGGATCCAAGTGTGGTATTTTGACAATATTGGCCTTGTACATAACAGTAAGGCCACCCACATCCCTCCTATGTTGAAGGCTCTGCTGAAATGACAGATCTATCCAAGATGGGTCCAGGCGAGAGATGAGACGTCTTGCTCTGTTCTCCACTCCTTCAAGCAGTCGCAGATGAGAGGGGGGGGGGCAGGCAAACCAAGAAAGTGGAGCATACTCAAGGTGTGAGCGTACTTGTGCCTCGTACAGAATCTTGCAACTCCTACTGTCAAGCAGATGCGAGATACGGCGAAGTGCTGTAAGCTTCCTGGCTGCCTTGTTTGCTAGATTTACAACATGGTTCTTCATGGTTAGTTTAGAGTCAAATTTCACCCCAAGGATATCAACTTCTTCTCCAGGTGCCAACATCGTCCCATTCATCCTTACTACTGCACCAGCATTACCATCATGGTGCCTAGAGACGATCATCATTTGCGTTTTCTCAGGTGCAAATGTTACTTGCCATCTATTTCCCCAAGTTGATATAGCTCTCTGCTGGTGATTGATGTAGCTTAGAGCAGCTGGCATTTCTTCTCTTGGATAAGTGAATGTCAGTGTACAGTCATCTGCATATGCATGTGATTCTGGGATGAGATGAAGAAGGTCGTTGAGGTAGACATTCCATAACAATGGTCCCAGTACGCTTCCTTGTGGAACACTTGCCCCAATAGGATGCCTTGCTGATTCCGTTCCATTGAAGGTAATCACTGAGGAGACATAGCGTAGAGCCTGCAATTCCCAGTGCTTGAAGTTTTGCTAAGAGGCCCTGGTGCCACACACGGTCGAAAGCACCAGCAATGTCCTGTGCTACCACACAGCTGACTTTGGATTCATCCAGTGACTGGTGCCACTTAGTGGAGAGGTTTAACAACAGATCAGCAGCATATTGACGATCACAAAGTAGTGAGTGGTAGTCAAAAAACTCTGTCATTTGTCTTGAGATTATTGTCTCAAGGATCTTACCAGTGATTGACAGGAGTGACACTGGTCTGTAGTTGCTGATTTCTGCTCTGCTCTTCTTTTTGTGAACAGGGACTACATTTACCTCTTTCCACAGAGAGGGCCATTTACACTGTACTAGGCAGTGCTGAAAGATGCGAGTTAGAGGTGCTGCTAGCTGGTCTGCACATCTTCTCAACAATCTTGGGCTCAACTTGTCTCGGCCCACAGTCTTTTCTTGGTCAAGCGATTTAAGAAGGAAATGCACCTCCTCCTGCCTTATTGTCATCACTGACAGTTTTGACACAGTTCTTGCAGCTAGCCAAGGAGGATCCCTTGCTGGATCAGGAACTTGCATTTTGGTAGCAAAGTGTTCAGCAAAGAGGTCCGCCTTCTCTTGCCTTCTCTCTCTCTCTCTCTCTCTCTCTCTCTCTCTCTCTCTCTCTCTCTCTCTCTCTCTCTCTCTCTCTCTCTCTCTCTCTCTCTCTCACTCTCTCTCACTTTCACTCACATAAGAAAGGGAAGGTTGCAGGTTGTGGGTAGAAGGTTGCCGGGAGGCTGGACCAATAGGTACCGCTGGACCAATTCTGGACCAATAGTTGTTATTAGACCAATAGTTGTATGGACCAATTGGACCAACAGCTGGACCAATAGTTGAGTGACCAATACCTGGGCAGCTGGACCTAGGACCGCTGGAGCAATACAGCTGGACCAATAGTTGTACCCACCGCTGGACCAATACCTGGACCAACAGCTGGACCAATAGTTGTACCCACCGCTGGACCAATACCTGGACCAGCAGCTGGACCAATAGTTGTACCCACCGCTGGACCAATACCTGGACCAACAGCTGGACCAATAGTTGTACCCACCGCTGGACCAATACCTGGACCAGCAGCTGGACCAATAGTTGTACCCACCGCTGGACCAATAGTTGTACCGCTGGACCAATACCAGCAGCTGGACCAATAGTTGTACCCACTGCTGGACCAATACCTGGACCAGCAGCTGGACCAATACCTGGACCAGCAGCTGGACCAATACCTGGACCAGCAGCTGGACCAATAGTTGTACCCACCGCTGGACCAATACCTGGACCAGCAGCTGGACCAATAGTTGTACCCACCGCTGGACCAATACCTGGACCAGCAGCTGGACCACTAGATGTACCCACCGCTGTATCTGGACCAGCAGCACCAATAGTTGACCCAATACC
>NC_091292.1:480414-492914 GCF_038502225.1 Cherax quadricarinatus
TGACACGTGTTGTAGTGACACGTGTTGTAGTGACACGTGCTGTAGTGACACGTGGTGTAGTGACACGTGTTGTAGTGACACGTGATGTAGTGACACGTGATGTAGTGACACGTGCTGTAGGTGACACGTGCTGTAGTGACACGTGCTGTGACACGTGTTGTAGTGACACGTGCTGTAGTGACACGTGCTGTAGTGACACGTGCTGTAGTGACACGTGTTGTAGTGACACGTGTTGTAGTGACACGTGTTGTAGTGACACGTGTTGTAGTGACACGTGTTGTAGTGACACGTGTTGTAGTGACACGTGCTGTAGTGACACGTGCTGTAGTGACACGTGCTGTAGTGACACGTGCTGTAGTGACACGTGCTGTAGTGACACGTGCTGTAGTGACACGTGATGTAGTGACACGTGCTGTAGTGACACGTGTTGTAGTGACACGTGCTGTAGTGACACGTGCTGTAGTGACGTGTGTAGTGATGCACGTGCTGTAGTGACACGTGTGTAGTGACACGTGCTGTAGTGACACGTGGTGTAGTGACACGTGCTGTAGTGACACGTGCTGTAGTGACACGTGCTGTAGTGACACGTGTTGTAGTGACACGTGTTGTAGTGACACGTGCTGTAGTGACACGTGCTGTAGTGACACGTGCTGTTGTGACACGTGCTGTAGTGACACGTGCTGTAGTGACACGTGTTGTAGTGACACGTGTTGTAGTGACAGTAGATGTGTGACAGTAGATGTAGATAGATAGAGAGAGAGAGAGAGAGAGAGAGAGTTTGAGAGAGAGAGAGAGAGAGAGAGAGAGAGAGAGAGAGAGAGAGAGAGAGAGAGAGAGAGAGAGAGAGAGAGAGAGAGAGAGAGAGAGAGAGATAACATAACCTTAAGTGACCTCAAAAAGAGAATAAATTCACCTTAAAAAAGACCTCATTGTTCTCTCTCTCTCTCTCTCTCTCTCTCTCTCTCTCTCTCTCTCTCTCTCTCTCTCTCTCTCTCTCTCTCTCTCTCTATCTCTCTGCTCTCTCTCTCTCTCTCTCTATCTCTCTCTCTCTACTCTCTCTCTCTCTCTCTCTCTCTCTCTCTCAGCACGTGTCACTACAGCACGTGTCACTACAGCACGTGTCACTACATCACGTCTCGCACTATCTACAGCACGTGTCACTACAACACGTGTCACTACAGCACGTGTCACTACAACACGTGTCACTACAACACGTGTCACTACACATGTCACTACAGCACGTGTCACTACAACACGTGTCACTACTACGCCACTACAACACGTGTCACTACAGCACGTGTCACTACAACACGTGTCACTACAGCACGTGTCACTACAGCACGTGTCACTACAACACGTGTCAATACAACACGTGTCACTACAACACGTGCTAACACGTCACTAACACGTGTGCACTCTAGCGTCACTACAACTGTGTACACTAACACGCGTCACTACAACACGTGCACTACAACACGTGTCACTACAGCGTGTCACTACAGCTACACGTATACTACAACACGTGTCACTACAGCACGTGTCACTACAACACGTGTCACTACAGCATGTCACTACAACACGTGTCACTAAGCACGTGTCACTACAACACGTGTCACTACAGCACGTGCACTACAGCACGTGTCTATAGAACACGTGTCACTACAGCACGTGTCACTACAGCACGTGTCACTACAGCACGTGTCACTACAACACGTGCTACAGCACGTGTCACTGCACGTGTCACTACAGCACGTGTCACTACAACACGTGTCATACAGCACGTGTCACTACAGCACGTCTCACTACACGTGTCACTACAGCACGTGTCACTACAAGCACGTGTCACTACAGCACGTGTCACTACAGCACGTGTCACTACAGCACGTGTCACTACGTGTCACTACGTGCATAACACGTGTCACTACAACACGTGTCACTACAGCACGTGTCACTACAGCACGTGTCACAGCACGTGTACTACAGCACGTGTACCGATCTCACTAAACACGTCACTACAACGTGTCTACAACACGTGTCACTACAGCACGTGTCACTACAGCACGTGTCACTACACACGTGTCATACAATACGTGCACGAATACGTCACTACAGCACGTGTCACTACAGCACGATGTCACTACAGCACGTCACTACAACACGTGTACAACAAAACGTGTCACTACAGCACGTGTCACTACAGCACGTATGTCACTACAACACGTGTCACTACAACACGTGTCACTACAGCAGCAGTGTCACTACAGCACGTGTCACTACAGCATGTGCCACTACAACACGTGTCACTACAGCACGTGTCACTACAGCACGTGTCACTGCAGCACGTGTCACTACAACACGTGTCACTACAGCACGTGTCACTACAACACGTGTCACTACAGCACGTGTCACTACTGCACGTGTCACTACAGCACGTGACACTACTGCACGTGTCACACAGCACGTGCACTACAGCACGTGTACTACAGCACGTGTCACTACAGAACGTTTCACTACAGCACGTGTCACTACAGCACGTGTCACTACATCACGTGTCACTACAGCACGTGTCACTACAGCACGTGTCACTACAGCACGTGTCACACAACACGTGTCACTACAGCACGTGTCACTACAGCACGTGTCACTACAGACGTGTCACTACAGCACGTTTCTCACCACAGCACGTGTCACTACAGCACGTGTCACTACAACACGTGTCACTGCACGTGTCACTACAACACGTGTCACTAACACGTGTCACTGCAGCACGTGTCACTACAACACGTGTCACTACAGCACGTGTCACTACAGAACGTGTCACTACAGCACGTGTCACTACAACACGTGTCACTGCAGCGTGTCACTACAGCACGTGTCCACTACAGCACGTGTCACTACAGCACGTGTCACTACAGCACGTGTCTACAGCACGTGTCACTACAACACGTGTCACTGCAGCACGTGTCACTACAGCACGTCACTACAACACGTGTCACATAACAACGTGTCACTACAGCACGTGTCACTACAACACGTGTCACTACAACACGTGTCACTACAGCACGTGTCACTACAGCACGTGTCACTACAGCACGTGTCACTACAACACGTGTCACTACAGCACGTGTCACTACAGCACGTGTCACTACAGCACGTGTCACTACAGCACGTGTCACTACAGCACGTGTCACTACAGCACGTGTCACTACAACACGTGTCACTACAGCACGTGTCACTACAGCACGTGTCACTACAGCACGTGTCACTACAGCACGTGTCACTACAGCACGTGTCACTACAACACGTGTCACTACAGCACGTGTCACTACAGCACGTGTCACTACAACACGTGTCACTACAGCACGTGTCACTACAACATTGTAGACAACAATACAATAAAATGCAGCAGGATACAACTAAATGTATTATTATTATTATTATTATTATTATTATTATTATTATTATTATTATTATTATTATTATTATTATTATTATTATTATTATCATTATTATTATTATTATTATTATTATTATTATTATTATTATTATTATTATTATTATTATTATTATTATTATTATTATTAATATTGTGATTGTGTTGGCAGGGAAACAGTCAGCTTTTGTTCCCACTGTGTAACTATCACGTAGAATAGTGTAGCAACACACTGCTGGTGTTCCCACTGTGTAACTATCACGTAGAATAGTGTAGCAACACACTGCTGGTGTTCCCACTGTGTAACTATCACGTAGAATAGTGTAGCAATACACTGCAGATGTTCCCACTGTGTAACTATCACGTAGAATAGTGCAGCAACACACTACTGGTGTTCCCACTGTGTAACTATCACGTAGAATAGTGTAGCAACACACTGCTGGTGTTCCCACTGTGTAACTATCACGTAGAATAGTGTAACAACACACTGCTGGTGTTCCCACTGTGTAACTATCACGTAGAATAGTGTAGCAACACACTGCTGATGTTCCCACTGTGTAACTATCACGTAGAATAGTGTAGCAACACACTGCTGGTGTTCCCACTGTGTAACTATCACGTAGAATAGTCTAGCAACACACTGCTGGTGTTCCCACTGTGTAACTATCACGTAGAATAGTGTAGCAACACACTGCTGGTGTTCCCACTGTGTAACTATCACGTAGAATAGTCTAGCAACACACTGCTGGTGTTCCCACTGTGTAACTATCACGTAGAATAGTGTAGCAACACACTGCTGGTGTTCCCACTGTGTAACTATCACGTAGAATAGTGTAGCAACACACTGCTGGTGTTCCCACTGTGTAACTATCACGTAGAATAGTGTAGCAACACACTGTTGGTGTTCCCACTGTGTAACTATCACGTAGAATAGTGTAGCAACACACTGCTGGTGTTCCCACTGTGTAACTATCACGTAGAATAGTGTAGCAACACACTGCTGGTGTTCCCACTGTGTAACTATCACGTAGAATAGTGTAGCAACACACTGCTGGTGTTCCCACTGTGTAACTATCACGTAGAATAGTGTAACAACACACTGCTGGTGTTCCCACTGTGTAACTATCACGTAGAATAGTGTAGCAACACACTGCTGGTGTTCCCACTGTGTAACTATCACGTAGAATAGTGTAGCAACACACTGCTGGTGTTCCCACTGTGTAACTATCACGTAGAATAGTGTAGCAACACACTGCGGATATAAGAGAATTCCAGTGTGGGTTCATCCATGGGTTAGTGGGTACTGAAGCAACATACCCATGTTGTAACACCACATACCCCCCGTGTAAGCAAGGCTCAAAGTGTGGAATAGTGTCATAAGATCCCTGGATCAGACAGCTGATCCCTGGATCAATTCTTGTGCGTCCAGGACCGGATCTTCTGGACCGAAATCCTGTGGGTTGACACGTCTGGAGATAAGTCGTCGTGGCGCGAAACGTCTGGACGTTACGACGTGTTCCACAAGCACACTTTCCGAGAGTGAAACAGTGCGAATGTGTATATGTGTGTGTGTGTGTGTGTGTGTGTGTGTGTGTGTGTGTGTGTGTGTGTGTGTGTGTGTGTGTGTGTGTGTGTGTGTGTGTGTGTGTGTGTGTGTGTGTGTGTGTGTGTGTGTACTCACCTAATTGTGGTTGCAGGGGTCGATACTCAGGTCTCTGGCTCCTGTGGGCGTATGTGTGTGTGTGTGTGTGTGTGAGAGAGAGAGAGAGAGAGAGAGAGAGAGAGAGAGAGAGAGAGAGAGAGAGAGTATGAGAGAATGGTGTGGTGTTGTTCTCTCCGTATATAGTCAAGAGGGCCTCCACCCACGCTCCAATTCTTCCCTATCTCTCCCTCTCTCTCCCTGGCCTTTGTCTCTCTCTGTCTCCCTTACTCATACCCTCTCTACCTCACCCTGTAATGCCATTGCTGCCACCACAACACCACATCAAGTGACCTCCGCGTCACCGTCCATCAACATCTTCCCTACCAAGGAGTCACTGCCTGAGTGTGAGGCTGCCAGGAGAACCTTCACCTGATCCCCGACCACCTCGCGTGTCAGGACGCCGCTGCCACTAAAACAAGTTCCTCTAGCCAGCAGGTGGTGGCTAGCCAGGAGCTGACTAGCCAGGAACCGACTAGCCAGCATCTGGCTAGAGGTCAAGCATCATCCAGGCAGGGAGAGCCGATAGACTATTGGATTACCTCACTCAAAGAATTTCCTGCACAATGTTGGAGACCAACAATACTGAGCACAGTGTGCACCACAAGCCAATCATCATCCCACAGAACACATTAGAAGCTAGACCTGCAAGTGTACATGTTTAGGTGGTGTGTACAACTGCAGGTGTACATGTGTAGGACTCTCACACACACATTGCTCAAGTACACTAATGTTATTTGTGGTCACCAGAGTTAGTGAACATCAGTGTGTGTACACCTGTGTGTATGTACGTGTACATCATTTTGGATTCGTATAGTGTCAGCCTAGGTCATGATAACTCAGATTAGGGTACATATAAGGTCACACTAGGTCAAGATAACATAGTTTGGGGTTCAGTTAGACTCAGGAGGGAAGAACACTGACTCACTCATATTGTGTACGTTTAAGTGGACCGTAAGTTAAGGCAGTGGTCCAGATGTAGTGATGGAGAGTCATATGTGTGTGTGTGTTGGAGTGGTCCAGATGTGGTGATGGAGGGTCGTGTGTGTGTTAAAGTGGTCCAGACGACGAGTGTGTACTCCAGTGGTCCAGACTTCGGTACACACTCGTGGTAGTGTTTGTACTACACTGGTCCTCGTCCACAGAATTCCTTTCTCTGGTTCTCACAATCTGGACTTTGTCTAGACTTATGGATAGTGTCTACCCTCCATCCAGGCACTGCTGGGCGTCATCTAGGCACTGCTGGGTGTTATCTTGGCACCGCTGAGTGTCATCTTGGCACTTCTGAGTACCATGACAACTTTCTGTGGCACTCAAGGCCTTTATATGTCCGTGACGTCAGTGCCATACTCTGGTAGAGCGACCTCTGGTACCTGGTACGTGGCACAGGCTGGCACCCTGACCTAGCTGCAGACCCTGGGTAGCACCCTGACCTAGCTGCAGACCCTGGGTAGCACCCTGACCTAGCTGCAGGCCCTGGGTAGCACCCTGACCTAGCTGCAGACCCTGGGTAGCACCCTGACCTAGCTGCAGACCCTGGGTAGCACCCTGACCTAGCTGCAGGCCCTGGGTAGCATCCTAACCACAGAGAGTTAACACTCGCTACCTGGTTCAGGACCTGGTAGCGACCCAAGGGCTAATCTGCTACACTCACGTGATCGACATCACGTAGCTGTGGACTTCAGGTCACACCCTACACTGTTGTGGACTTCAGGTCACACCCTACACTGTTGTGGACTTCAGGTCACACCCTACACTGTTGTGGACTTCAGGCCACACTCTACACTGTTGTGGACTTCAGGTCACACCCTACACTGTTGTGGACTTCAGGTCACACCCTACACTGTTGTGGACTTCAGGCCACACTCTACACTGTTGTGGACTTCAGGTCACACCCTACACTGTTGTGGACTTCAGGTCACACCCTACACTGTTGTGGACTTCAGGTCACACCCTACACTGTTGTGGACTTCAGGCCACACTCTACACTGTTGTGGACTTCAGGTCACACCCTACACTGTTGTGGACTTCAGGTCACACCCTACACTGTTGTGGACTTCAGGCCACACTCTACACTGTTGTGGACTTCAGGTCACACCCTACACTGTTGTGGACTTCAGGTCACACCCTACACTGTTGTGGACTTCAGGTCACACCCTACACTGTTGTGGACTTCAGGCCACACTCTACACTGTTGTGGACTTCAGGTCACACCCTACACTGTTGTGGACTTCAGGTCACACCCTACACTGTTGTGGACTTCAGGCCACACTCTACACTGTTGTGGACTTCAGGTCACACCCTACACTGTTGTGGACTTCAGGTCACACCCTACACTGTTGTGGACTTCAGGTCACACCCTACACTGTTGTGGACTTCAGGCCACACTCTACACTGTTGTGGACTTCAGGTCACACCCTACACTGTTGTGGACTTCAGGTCACACCCTACACTGTTGTGGACTTCAGGCCACACTCTACACTGTTGTGGACTTCTGGCCACACCCTACACTGTTGTGGACTTCTGGCCACACCCTACACTGTTGTGGACTTCTGGCCACACCCTACACTGTTGTGGACTTCAGGTCACACCCTACACTGTTGTGGACTTCAGGTCACACCCTACACTGTTGTGGACTTCAGGCCACACTCTACACTGTTGTGGACTTCTGGCCACACCCTACACTGTTGTGGACTTCTGGCCACACCCTACACTGTTGTGGACTTCTGGCCACACCCTACACTGTTGTGGACTTCTGGCCACACCCTACACTGTTGTGGACTTCTGGCCACACCCTACACTGTTGTGGACTTCAGGCCACACTCTACACTGTTGTGGACTTCTGGCCACACCCTACACTGTTGTGGACTTCTGGCCACACCCTACACTGTTGTGGACTTCTGGCCACACCCTACACTGTTGTGGACTTCTGGCCACACCCTACACTGTTGTGGACTTCAGGTCACACCCTACACTGTTGTGGACTTCTGGCCACACCCTACACTGTTGTGGACTTCTGGCCACACCCTACACTCAGTAGACACGTTCCTCCCAAAGACTGACGCCCCATAGTCATGTTTCTGTCATACCCTGATATTACCTCTTTCTTACATCTTGTGTCCCCTCGCCTTGTTCCCTCTCGTCTTGTTTCCCCCTCATATTTTTCTTCTTTGCCTTGTTGTTCCTCGTCAGGTAGCTCCTGCTGCAGAGGGAGGAGCAGGCAACGAGCTCGTCTTCCTTATAGAGTGATTCCTTTCACTTGTTGATAGTCACACACCAATGAGATCACATCCGTTTATTTTGCAGCCTCCACCTCTCAGTGGTTATTTTGCAGCCTCCACCTCTCAGTGGTTATTTTGCAGCCTCCACCTCTCAGTGGTTATTTTGCAGCCTCCACCTCTCAGTGGTTATTTTGCAGCCTCCACCTCTCAGTGGTTATTTTGCAGCCTCCACCTCTCAGTGGTTATTTTGCAGCCTCCACCTCTCAGTGGTTATTTTCAGCCTCCACCATTAAGTAGTTATCTTGAAGGGAGTTGTTAGTACACGAGTGACTTGAAGAGGGTCATCACTGGCTTGGCGTCTCTTTTTTTTTGATAGTTCTAGTTATCCAGCTGTTACGCTAATAATATTGTTGTGCTTCTTGAATGTGAGATTATCTGCCATTATCACTCCCAGGTCTTTCACATTCGATTTGCGTTATGATCTGAATTGCTCTTGCACTCCCATGTTGTTTTTAATTCCTCAGTCCTTCCGTAACTTAGTAAATGAAATCTGTCGTCAATTAACATTACACTGGTGTCAGTAGCCCACTGAAAGATTTGGTTAATATCACCTTGAAGGTTCTGGGTGTCTCCGTGGGATGCTAGTGTTAAAGTGAGTCTGTTGTAGTATCGTCTATAAATCATGATGTGATGCTATCGTTTATGCCTGTCTATGTGAAATATAAAGAGAAATAGGGCGAGTACCGTACCTTGGGGGACAGAACTATAAACTTTAATAATCACTGATTCTACTCTGTTCATTCTTACCCTCTCGGTTTTGTTAGTTAGAAATTTAAATATCCATCTGCCTACCTTCCCAGTTGGTTCTTTTGCGCACATTTTGTGAGCAATTCCACCATGGTCGCAGTTGTCAAAGACTTTTACAAAGTCAGTGTACATTACATCTGCATTTAGCTTGTCTTCCAGTACATCCAAGATTATGTGGCAATGGTCCAGCAACAGTGAGAGGCAGGAGCGACCTGTTGTGAACCCGTGTTGACCTGGGTTATGCAACTGCTGGGATTCCAGTGACTGGTTATCTTGTTTCTTAAGAGTCTTAAAAAGTATCGATGATGTGGGATGTCAGCGCTATCAGTCTATACTTTCTAACAATTACTTTAATGCCATCTTTGTGGAGTGGGGCTATATTAGTGGTTTCTAATGACCAGGATGACACCAGCGTTCAGGATCGTCTGTCTGTTTTGTTTTCCTTCAGTCTGTCTTGGGTTCTATCCGACGCATTTAATTTGTACTGAACATTTTTCAGCTCTCTCGCCAGTGTTACCTGTCGTTCTTGAGAGCCTGCTGCCACTGAGGAGCTGTTATTCGTCGTTCTCACCTCTAAAGGGAGGTCTTCTCTCTTTACCAGCCTGCACCTTCTCCTCCTTCGTAATGACATGTGTCTGCTGCATATTTCTAGTGCCATAAAGTTCATCCACTTCAAATACTGGTATATAGGTTCATCGCTTATCATATTGTCTTCCAAGAATGTTTCAGTAAGCTGGTTCTTCCAGCTCCCTGCTGTTATTCTTGTTGCTAAAGTTAAGTTAGTTGAACATAACCTGAAGACTGAGTGTGTTGCTGATTATAACCAGTAGACGTATGTCTGAGCTTGTCTCAGCTTGTGGTCAGAGTTTTCTTCTTCTGTTGGTCTAGTCGGTTCTGTTATTTCCTGGCATAAGGTGAATTTATTGCAGTCTCAATAGTTCAGTTGTGTAAGACTGTACATCCAGACTAGCTTCAGGAATTATTTCTGCTATTGTAGTCTTTGATATATTCTTCCAGTTTATGTGTCTTAAACCGAAGTGACAAACAAGAGAATATTTTCGGCTTGTTTTGATTGGTTCTAAAGACAGTACTCGATTCTCATTGTTGGTTTTTGAAGTGTTGGTAAGTTGTATCTGGGGGGTTTATATACAAGTTGTATCTGGGGTTTTATATACAAGTTGTATCTGGGGTTTATATACAAGTTGTATCTGGGGTTTTATATACAAGTTGTATCTGGGGTTTATATACAAGTTGTATCTGGGGTTTTATATACAAGTTGTATCTGGGGTTTATATACAAGTTGTATCTGGGGGTTTATATACAAGTTGTATCTGGGGTTTTATATACAAGTTGTATCTGGGGGGTTTATATACAAGTTGTATCTGGGGTTTATATACAAGTTGTATCTGGGGGTTTATATACAAGTTGTATCTGAGGGTTTATATACAAGTTGTATCTGGGGTTTTATATACAAGTTGTATCTGGGGGGTTTATATACAAGTTGTATCTGGGGGCTTATATACAAGTTGTATCTGGGGTTTATATACAAGTTGTATCTGGGGTTTATATACAAGTTGTATCTGGGGGTTTATATACAAGTTGTATCTGAGGGTTTATATACAAGTTGTATCTGGGGTTTTATATACAAGTTGTATCTGGGGTTTTATATACAAGTTGTATCTGGGGTTTATATACAAGTTGTATCTGGGGGGTTATATACAAGTTGTATCTGGGGTTTTATATACAAGTTGTATCTGGGGTTTTATATACAAGTTGTATCTGGGGTTTATATACAAGTTGTATCTGAGGGTTTATATACAAGTTGTATCTGGGATTTTATATACAAGTTGTATCTGGGGTTTTATATACAAGTTGTATCTGGGGTTTATATACAAGTTGTATCTGGGGGGTTATATACAAGTTGTATCTGGGGTTTTATATACAAGTTGTATCTGGGGTTTTATATACAAGTTGTATCTGGGGGTTTATATACAAGTTGTATCTGGGGTTTTATATACAATTTGTATCTGGGGTTTATATACAAGTTGTATCTGGGGTTTATATACAAGTTGTATCTGGGGTTTTATATACAAGTTGTATCTGGGGTTTATATACAAGTTGTATCTGGGGTTTTATATACAAGTTGTATCTGGGGTTTATATACAAGTTGTATCTGGGGTTTATATACAAGTTGTATCTGGGGGGTTATATACAAGTTGTATCTGGGGTTTATATACAAGTTGTATCTGGTGTTTATATACAAGTTGTATCTGGGGGGTTATATACAAGTTGTATCTGGGGTTTATATACAAGTTGTATCTGGGGGTTTATATACAAGTTGTATCTGGGGTTTTATATACAAGTTGTATCTGGGGTTTATATACAAGTTGTATCTGGGGTTTATATACAAGTTGTATCTGGGGTTTTATATACAAGTTGTATCTGGGGTTTATATACAAGTTGTATCTGGGGTTTATATACAAGTTGTATCTGGGGGGTTATATACAAGTTGTATCTGGGGTTTATATACAAGTTGTATCTGGGGGTTTATATACAAGTTGTATCTGGGGTTTATATACAAGTTGTATCTGGGGGTTTATATACAAGTTGTATCTGGGGTTTATATACAAGTTGTATCTGGGTTTATATACAAGTTGTATCTGGGGTTTATATACAAGTTGTATCTGGGGTTTTATATACAAGTTGTATCTGGGGTTTATATGCAAGTTGTATCTGGGGTTTATATACAAGTTGTATCTGGGGGGTTATATACAAGTTGTATCTGGGGTTTATATACAAGTTGTATCTGGGGGTTTATATACAAGTTGTATCTGGGGTTTATATACAAGTTGTATCTGGGGGTTTATATACAAGTTGTATCTGGGGTTTATATACAAGTTGTATCTGGGGGTTTATATACAAGTTGTATCTGGGGGGTTATATACAAGTTGTATCTGGGGTTTATATACAAGTTGTATCTGGGGGTTTATATACAAGTTGTATCTGGGGTTTATATACAAGTTGTATCTGGGGTTTATATACAAGTTGTATCTGGGGGTTTATATACAAGTTGTATCTGGGGGGTTTATATACAAGTTGTATCTGGGGTTTATATACAAGTTGTATCTGGGGGTTTATATACAAGTTGTATCTGGGGGGTTTATATACAAGTTGTATCTGGGGGTTTATATACAAGTTGTATCTGGGGGTTTATATACAAGTTGTATCTGGGGGGTTTATATACAAGTTGTATCTGGGGGTTTATATACAAGTTGTATCTGGGGGTTTATATACAAGTTGTATCTGGGGGGTTTATATACAAGTTGTATCTGGGGGTTTA
>NC_091292.1:495414-505414 GCF_038502225.1 Cherax quadricarinatus
TCTGAGGTGAAGAAGGTCGTTCAAAACATCTCTGAGAAACATTAAGACGTGTGGTGCCCCGGGCAGTGCCCTAGAACGATGCCCAACCCACACTAGCAACCCACCAATCACTGCTCTTCTAGCTACCCCACTTTCTGCTGGGAAGTACCTGTTGATTGGCTCCTAGCCAATGACGTCACCGGCGTCAACGTTGATTGGTGGAAGGATGTGTGACTTCACGATCTGGAGGGTGACGAGATGACTGGGAACCGTTCCTTGACTCTGTGTGAGATAGATAGATAGATAGATAGAGAGAGAGAGAGAGAGAGAGAGAGAGAGAGAGAGAGAGAGAGAGAGAGAGAGAGAGAGAGAGAGAGAGAGAGAGAGAGAGGATCAGTCTATGAGTCAATAGACATGAAGCCAGAGACTTGTGTCTGGTCATGTGTTGCTGTGATCATGTCTGGTCATGTCTTTTCATCGTCATGTCTGGTCATGTCTTTTCATCGTCATATCTGGTCATGTCTGGTCATGTTTTTTCATCGTCATGTCTGGTCATGTCTTTTCATCGTCATGTCTGGTCATGTCTGGTTGGCACTCCCGTACCATCTACTATCACCACTGTGGCACTGAAGATCACTGTCCAACAGCTGGTTGGTACACCCATGCTATCATTGTTACCAGCCTGGCACTGATGGCACTCTACATCATGCTATCATTGTTACCAGCCTGGCACTGATGGCACTCTACATCATGCTATCATTGTTACCAGCTTGGCACTGATGGCACTCTACATCATGCTATCATTGTTACCAGCCTGGCACTGATGGCACTCTACATCATGCTATCATTGTTACCAGCCTGGCACTGATGGCACTCTACATCATGCTATCATTGTTACCAGCCTGGCACTGATGCCACTCTACATCATGCTATCATTGTTACCAGCCTGGCACTGATGCCACTCTACATCATGCTATCATTGTTACCAGCCTGGCACTGATGGCACTCTACATCATGCCATCATTGTTACCAGCCTGGCACTGATGGCACTCTACATCATGCCATCATTGTTACCAGCCTGGCACTGATGGCACTCTACATCATGCTATCATTGTTACCAGCCTGGCACTGATGGCACTCTACATCATGCCATCATTGTTACCAGCCTGGCACTGATGGCACTCTACATCATGCTATCATTGTTACCAGCCTGGCACTGATGGCACTCTACATCATGCCATCATTGTTACCAGCCTGGCACTGATGGCACTCTACATCATGCTATCATTGTTACCAGCCTGGCACTGATGGCACTCTACATCATGCCATCATTGTTACCAGCCTGGCACTGATGGCACTCTACATCATGCCATCATTGTTACCAGCCTGGCACTGATGGCACTCTACATCATGCTATCATTGTTACCAGCCTGGCACTGATGGCACTCTACATCATGCCAACATTGTTACCAGCCTGGCACTGATGGCACTCTACATCATGCCATCATTGTTACCAGCCTGGCACTGATGGCACTCTACATCATGCTATCATTGTTACCAGCCTGGCACTGATGGCACTCTACATCATGGCATCATTGTTACCAGCCTGGCACTGATGGCACTCTACATCATGCTATCATTGTTACCAGCCTGGCACTGATGGCACTCTACATCATGCCATCATTGTTACCAGCCTGGCACTGATGGCACTCTACATCATGCTATCATTGTTACCAGCCTGGCACTGATGGCACTCTACATCATGCTATCATTGTTACCAGCCTGGCACTGATGGCACTCTACATCATGCCATCATTGTTACCAGCCTGGCACTGATGGCACTCTACATCATGCTATCATTGTTACCAGCCTGGCACTGATGGCACTCTACATCATGCCATCATTGTTACCAGCCTGGCACTGATGGCACTCTACATCATGCCATCATTGTTACCAGCCTGGCACTGATGGCACTCTACATCATGCCATCATTGTTACCAGCCTGGCACTGATGGCACTCTACATCATGCTATCATTGTTACCAGCCTGGCACTGATGGCACTGTACATCATGCTATCATTGTTACCAGCCTGGCACTGATGGCACTCTACATCATGCCATCATTGTTACCAGCCTGGCACTGATGGCACTCTACATCATGCTATCATTGTTACCAGCCTGGCACTGATGGCACTCTACATCATGCCATCATTGTTACCAGCCTGGCACTGATGGCACTCTACATCATGCTATCATTGTTACCAGCCTGGCACTGATGGCACTGTACATCATGCTATCATTGTTACCAGCCTGGCACTGATGGCACTCTACATCATGCCATCATTGTTACCAGCCTGGCACTGATGGCACTCTACATCATGCTATCATTGTTACCAGCCTGGCACTGATGGCACTCTACATCATGCCATCATTGTTACCAGCCTGGCACTGATGGCACTCTACATCATGCCATCATTGTTACCAGCCTGGCACTGATGGCACTCTACATCACTGCAATAACCACCTGAAAGGTAGTAACACACACACACACACACACACACACAACACATATATATATATATATATATATATATATATATATATATATATATATATATATATATATATATATATATATATATATATATATACTATGGTTGTAAAAATTCGTAACGAGGAGAGATGAGTGTGTGTAAGACTTGCTGCCATAGACCAGTAGACATACTGCAGCGTTTTCTATAATGTTTAAGGCCATGATGCCACACATATATCGTGAGAATAAGTCTGATCAGAGTTTCTGAAAATCAGAATGAAAGTGATTACTGTGTGGTGATATTAGTGGTGACCATCAGAGCAGCAGACTGTGTGGTGATATTAGTGGTGACCATCAGAGCAGCAGACTGTGTGGTGATATTAGTGGTGACCATCAGAGCAGCAGACTGTGTGGTGATATTAGTGGTGACCATCAGAGCAGCAGACTGTGTGGTGATATTAGTGGTGACCATCAGAGCAGCAGACTGTGTGGTGATATTAGTGGTGACCATCAGAGCAGCAGACTGTGTGGTGATATTAGTGGTGACCATCAGAGCAGCAGACTCCAAGCACAACCTACTTCTCCTGTCTGCTTCCTTCATCACTAGTCTGGCACCAGTGGCGTTTATCACGTGATGTGCCAAGTTGCAGTGACAGCTGCCGGACTTTCATTACCCTAATGGTGTACAGTAGCCACGAGTTGATGACCTAGACACAGGTGTAACACAGGTGTAACACCTAGGTATCTTCACTTCAACGGCCTTGTACCACCCAGTGACTTTCTAACTTCAATCCGGAAAAAATATCCGTTTGTGATGAATTTAGACTTTCCCTGGTTAGCAGAACACCTGCAAAGTGAAGATCTACAGGTGTTGCACATGTGAGCCGCCTTCCTCCGGCAAGCAGCACCTGTGTTGTGTTGATCCATGTGTCCAGGACGGGAATAAAACGAACAGAGGAGAGAGTTAATGCTTACCTGGAGGTCAAGGTGCAGGTTGTGTTATAGACCTGGTGTTTGTGTTAGTGGCGCTAGGCAGTGATAATGGCAGACCAGGAGTGTGTTAGTGGCGTTGGACAGTGATAATGGCACACCATGAGTGTGTGTTAGTGGCGTTGGGCAGTGATAATGGCAGAAAAGGTGTGTATGTTAGTGTCGTTGGGCAGTGATAATGGCAGACAAGGTGTGTATGTTAGTGGCGCTGGGCAGTGATAATGGCAAACCAGAAGTGTATGTTAGTGGCGTTGGGCAGTGATAATGGCAGACCAGGAGTGTGTGTTAATGGCGTCGGGCAGTGATAATGACTGACCAGGAAGGTGTGTTAATGGTGCTGCACAGTAATAATGGGAGACCAGAAAGGTATGTTAGTGGTGCTGAACAGTAATAATGGCAGCCCAGGAAGGTGTGTTAGTGGCGCTGGACAGTAATAATGGCAGACCAGGAAGATATGTTAGTGGTGCTGGACAGTAATAATGGCACCCCAGGAAGGTGTGTTAGTGGCGTCGGGCAGTGATAATGACAGACCAGGAAGATGTGTTAGTGGTGCTGGACAGTAATAATGGCAGCCCAGGAAGGTGTGTTAGTGGTGCTGGACAGTAATAATGGCAGACCAGGAAGGTGTGTTAGTGGTGTTGGACAGTAATAATGGCAGACCAGGAAGGTGTGTTAGTGGTGCTGGACAGTAATAATGGCAGACCAGGAAGGTGTGTTAGTGGTGCTGGACAGTAATAATGGCAGACCAGGAAGGTGTGATAGTGGTGCTGGACAGTAATAATGGCAGACCAGGAAGGTGTGTTAGTGGTGCTGGACAGTAATAATGGCAGACCAGGAAGGTGTGTTAGTGGTGCTGGACAGTAATAATGGCAGACCAGGAAGGTGTGTTAGTGGTGCTGGACAGTAATAATGGCAGACCAGGAAGGGACTGTATCAAGAAGGTCCATCTTCCAGTCTCCTGCATATTAGGTCCCTCCTTTCACCTGCTTGTTAGTGTGTGTGATATCATCTTGCTGGGTCCTGACTCGCTTATTGCATTCCTTGGAGAATGGTACTTCTCTCCTCCTCCTTCTCTTCCTTCATCTTCCCCTCTACCTCCTCCTGCTCTTCCTCTTCCGCTTCCTCTTTCTCCTATTTCATCGTATTTCCCATGGTAGGCCTGGAAGGTCAAGGTCAGGTAGTGGTGTCATTCTCTGTCATGTGACCAAGAATATTCCTCTGTGGTATGCTCAGTATTCTTTATCTTCTTTTCCCTCACCTCTTCATCTTCTTATTCGTCTTCTTTGTCACGTCTTTATCTTAAAATATCAGTAGTGACGCTGGTATTCAGATAATAATTATGTGTTTCATGACACATCGTTGGTCCTACGACAGGGTGACCAGGTGAAGAACAAATATTTACCATCGTTCACGCCATGTCCATCTTTCCAGAAGTGCACACACACACACACACACACACACACACACACACACACACACACACACACACACACACACACACACACACACACACACAACCTTACAGTAACTCACTGCACTTCAGCATGACGCATCTTTCAGAGTACACGCACTATACCTCCCGTGTCCAGAACTCGGCTAACTTGAACGCCTCAATAGATGTTACCACGGACGCCTTCATTTATGTTACGTTGCTTACACTCCAACAGCACGTCAAATCCCCGAAATTACTTGTCTCCACTTCGATCTAACACGCTAACAAATACCTGGTGGATGTTTAATGCCCACCACTGAAATCTTCACACTTCCCCACCAGCTCTTCCTAGGATATAATCTCCCTTTGTTACTGTCTCTCCAGCAAGATGCTTCCCCAGTCATCACAAGTGATGGCAGTAGTATGCAATGCTTCTGTCATCACATAAAACTTACAAAATTTAAGAAAAACCACTCATTTGCATACGGTGGGAGTGGTGGTAACAGGTGTGGTGAGTGTCATGGCGGAGGTCACTCATTCTGTCTTTCCTAGCCTGTCTCAGATCCTGCCTCCCTGCATGACCTCACTTTCACTTGTTGTTCACTAACATCTGTCACGGTATGTTCACCTTCACTTCCTCCACATGTTCACCTGAACTTCTCATCACATTCCTGGGTGATAACACATGCATTTACCACATGTACTGATCCTGGTAACCATGTTTGTCTCAACATCGTTCCCACGTTGACTTGAGGTCACTTGCTGGTCGTAGGTCGCTCTCTCCTGGTATTGCTAGGTGTGTCCGAGGCAGTTGCTGACCTTTCCTGCATAACCTTCCTGTCCCAGGGTCACTAGATGCTACCCTGACCTTAACACCGTTTCCCTCTGCACGCTGCAGGGGTCAGACGAATGCCTTATTGTTGACCAGGCGAGTGCTGGAGGGCAGGGCGTGGCTCTTGAGGTGACTGGAGGGCAGGGTGTGGCTCCTGAGGTGACTGGAGGGCAGCAAGTAGCCACATTCCTGCCACTGGTGTTGTCGTGGTGTTCTCACTGACGCCTCAGACCAATCAACAGACACGAGATATCTCAACTAAAGTGATATAATGGGAGGATCAAACTGGTATGAGTTGTGCTATGGCAGTGGTCAGGAAAATTACATGACACCGGTGTCTGACACGTGATTACACGATCCCTGGCACCTGCAGACTTGACTCGGAGACTTAGGGATGAACACAGTATCTGGTATGAGGCCAGAGACTCACGTCAACCCAATAACGTGTTCTGCTAATGCTCGTCTGGCAAATCTAAGACAAGTCGACTAAGAAGTGATGTAGACAGACTTCATACATAGTTTCAAGAGCAGGTAGGATACAGCAACCATGCTACGAGGGAATGAATCTAGCAAATGGCAAGTTGAGGGACAGAGTCAGGAGCTAGAACTCGACCCCTGCAACCAGTGTTATATATATAATAATTGTTTTCTCTCTCTTCCATAGGTTGACAGTGACAGTGAATAATTACCTCTCTTAATGGTAAGTATTGTGTATGTCTTGTTACTAGTCACCATCACCATCACCATCACCATCACTATCCCTACATCACTAATATATATATATATATATATATATATATATATATATATATATATATATATATATATATATATATATATATATATATATATATATGTCGTGCCGAATAGGCAGAACTTGCTATCTTGGCTTAAATAGCAACGTTCATCTTGCCATATAGGACAAGTGAAAATTTGTGTATGCAATAATTTCGCCAAAATCATTCTGAACCTAACGAAAAAAATATATTTGATTGTGTTTGTTTAGTACTAAATTATTGTAAACGTATTTAAAATATATTTAGTTGGATTAGGCTAAAATAAAATTCTCTTGTTATAAGAAAGTTAGGTAAGTTTTCTAAAACTCTTTTGGTGCAAAATTAAAAATTCTTACATTAACATTAATGAAAAAAATATGTCTTTAAATGTATAAGAGAAAATTTTAGAAAGGACTTAATTTTAAATGAGTTCTTGCTAATTGACCAGTTTTACATATTCGGCACGACATATATATATATATGTGTGTGTGTGTGGTGCCGAATAGGCAGAACTTGCGATCTTGGCTTAAATAGCAACGCTCATCTTGCCATATAGGACAAGTGAAAATTTGTATATGCAATAATTTCGCCAAAATCATTCTGAACCTAACGAAAAAAATATATTTCCTTGTGTTTGTTTAGTATTAAATTACTGTAAACAAATCTAAAATATATTTAGTTGGGTTAGGCTAAAAAAAATTGCTCTTGTTTTAACAAGGTTAGGTAAGTTTTCTAAGTTTCTTTTGGTGCAAAATTAAAATTTTTTACATTAACATTAATGACAAAAATAATCTTTAAACGCATAAGAGAAAATTTTGGAAAGGACTTAATTTTAAAGGAGTTCTTGCTAATTGACCAGTTTTACATATTCGACACGACATATATATATATATGTATATATATATATATATATATATATATGTATATGTATATATATATATATATATATATATATATATATATATATATATATATATATATATATATATATATATATATATATATATATATATATATATATATATATATATATATATATATATATCAATAACAAACTGGGGCTAGCCGGGGGATCGAACCCGTGTTGTTTTAGCTCGCCTCGTGGGACGAGAGCGAAAATTCACGACGCTGTAAACCACTGGACCATACAAACCTACAAACAACATGAGCCTAGCGAACTAGGCTTGCTTCATGTTGCGAGGACATACGATGGTGTGGCTGCCTCAGAGCTAATTTCATTCTACTTCCCCTTTGGTATACTAGCCTCCACAAGCAGTACATACATTACTGTAACCCACGAGGCGGGCTAGAACATCTGTTATTGATTAAATACCACTTGTTCGTGGTTACAATACATTGGTGACATAAAGATGGCATGTACAGTACATGAGATGTGACAGATACATGTCTAGTACATATTGTTAAGTGTTTGTCACTGATTATAATGCGAAAATCTCATCCAGCTCTTCTAAACTGGGGCGCGTGCCCAAAATACAGCAGGCATTACCCCTCTGAACAGCAGCGCTGAGTCGCTGGAACAGAAAACTAGTTGCCCTGGGATCCCTAGTTACCTGATGAGTCTTTTGCATAGCTCCTTAAGGAATTTAGATGCACTTTTTCCCCATGAACCAAGGGTCTCTGAGCCTATGGGAACAAACATATAATGATGGGCAAGTTCTCCATATTTTCTAGACTTCTGGGACTTCCTGAAGCTGGCAGCTGCCCCTCCTTCCTCCCTGGTGCATTGGAGATAGGTATCAGCCAAGGTAGATGCACATGAGAAGTCCCACACCACCTGCTTACCGTCTGTCCAGGCTTGAAGTGTGATACCATCTGGACGATTCTGGCTGACAGCAGATCTGCATAGTTGGGGTGGTTCCCTTACTGCTGGGCATCCGGCTGCTGCGAGGCTCCTCTTGATAATGTTATTAACCTCCTCATGTCTTGCAATCTTTCCCTCGGATTTACGCCACACAAGACCATGGTACCCGAATCGGTCTGCTGCTTCACTGCCACAAATACACCTGTGTTCGGCGAGAATAGCGATGACAAGTTGAAAGGAAACACCAATGCAGATGGCCTGTGGGTCGAGCCGTGTGCATTGGCTGGAGTTGGGAACAGCCAGCAGAAAGTCCCTTGAATGAGGAGCTCTCACTGCCAGGAAGCGTGCTCTATCCTTCCCTGACACACTGAAGCATTGTGAGGCTATTTTCTCCGCTATCGGGCCATCCCAGTGCTATTGTTTGTAGTTGTTGGGGGGAGCAGGTCTGATTTCAGAACCCATTAGATTACCCCAGATCATGGCTCCGTCAATGAACTTTTGGTCCTGGACTCCAGTCTTGTCCCTAAGATGTTCAGAGAGAATTGCTGCTACAAGCCCTCTGGATGCAACGCATGAGGACAGAAAAGCAGGTAGTGCAATCTGTGATGACTTGCGGACACCAATGCCTCCTAGACTGACTGGAAGTGTAGCTTGGTTCCACTGCCCGTCTTCTAGAGTAAGGTTAAGTACTTTTGTAAAATCTACCTCATATTCGTGCAGTCATACTCGTGCAGTACAGGGTTATCTTGTGAAGGTGCACATCTTAGAAAATATGTCAACCTGGGCAGACTCAAACACTTTGTGAGAAGGTACAAGGCATCGTGGGTGTCAAGATTGCCTATTCGTTGTTCCATTTTCATCAATTCTTCCAATTTCTTCCTGAGGATTGTGTCAATGGCATCGCTTCCCAGAGGTGCTCCAAGCAAGACGCTATATGTAGGGGCAATGACTGCTGCTCCTGGTAGTTTGAATCTCACTGCATTTATGACTTGTTGACTAGTCGACTGAGATGATTTCACATTTGGATGGATTCAGGATGAGACCAATTTCCTGTCCCCGTGTCATCACTTGTGTAAGATCACCTAAGAGGGACTCCTTTGTACCTGCTATTGTGACATCATCCAGGAACCAGATGTTTAGCTCACTGGTCAGTCTGACTGTGATTTCCCTAACTGCTATACAGAAGAGAAATGGTGCAAGAGAATCCCCTTGCTGGACACCCTCTGATGATGTGATTTCATGCTCTCCAAACAGCAGCATTGATTCCTTGCTATATCCAGCTGAAACAAAGGGGAAGAGACCAGGGAAATGTTCTTGTACCGCTGCTAATACCACATCTCTTTTCAGGAGATGAAATGCATTCTTGAAGTCTAATTTTACCACTGCATTGTCCTCAGGCAGGTTGTTGATATACGCCCTTGTTGCATGAACCGCTGCTTCACTTCCTTGAGAGACCACAAAGCCAACCTGGTTTGGTTGAAGCATCATGGTTGCCTCTGCACATATGCTTCGGACAGCAGCTTTGGAAACGAGGCAGCGAAAAGTGTTGCCTACTGCAATAGGCCTAATTCTTCCATCCTTTTTAAGTGCACAAAGTGTTGCACCAAAAAAGAAAGGTTTAATTTAGTCAGGAATC
>NC_091292.1:512914-517914 GCF_038502225.1 Cherax quadricarinatus
GAATATCAGTGGATGTTGACTGTTGGAGCAGCACAGCACCCACTGCATAGCCACTCGCATCTATATGTAAAAAGAAGGGAAGATTGAAATTAGGACTCTTCAACACAGGAGCAGAGGATAGCAAGCGCTTCAACCTTTTGAACGAGTCTGAACAATCTCTAGTCCAGGTGAACTGAACTTTGCTACTAGTAAGCTCAGTGAGAGGAGCTGCAATCTGAGAAAAGTTTGGACAGAACCTGCGATAATATCCTGCCATACCCAGGAATCTCTGTACTCCTTTCCTATCCTGTGGCACTGGAAATTCAGAAATTGCACGAACCTTAGCCTCAATAGGAGCAACCTCACCTTGGCCGATACAAAAGCCTAGATAGGTAATCTTGGCTTGACCAAAACTACATTTAGCTAAGTTAACAGTGAAGTTGTAGTGCGCCAGTCTCTCAAACAATGCTCTGAGACGCGTCAAGTGCTGTTCCCACTCGTCACTGTACACCACTAAGTCGTCAAGGTAGGCTTCTACTCCTTCTAAGTTGTGGGTCAACTCGTTCATTATACGTTGGAATGAAGAAGCCGCGTTACATAGGCCGAAGGGGGTGACGAGGTAGTTAAACAATCCATCTTGAACAGTAAAAGCAGATATTTCTTGAGCACGTTCAGTAAGCGGGACTTGATAATAGCCTCGTAAGAGATCTAAACGGCTGACAAACTGGGCTCCTGACACACGGTCAATAAGGTCGTCAATGCGAGGTAGAGGATAACCATCAGGCAAGGTGACAGAGTTCACTTTCCTGTAATCAGTGCACATCCTGAAACTACCGTCAGGTTTAGGCACTAAAATACAGGGAGATGCCCATGGACTTTTACTGCGTTCAATAAGTCCGTGAGATAACAGAAAATCAACCTCTTCTCTCAATGCTTTATGCTTTGTTGGACTCATCCTATATGGTGATTGCTTAATGGGTGATGCTCCCTGTACATCAACGTCATGTACACCCAGAGTACAACGTTTAGGAACATCACCGAACAATTCAGGGAAATGCAAAATCATGTTTTTAATATCACCAGCTTTATCAATCCCAAGGTTACTAAGAAAATCGTCTAGTGATTGTAGAGTCACTGAATTTTCTAAACGAACCTCTATACCTCTAGAGATGTCAGGTAGACTGACGTTTTCTTCCTCTGTCCTAGGAAGAATAGAAGTAGTAGGTAGAGGACTAGCGTAGTATGCCTTAAGCTGGTTAACATGGTACACATGATTAGATTTCTTTTTCCCAGGCGTACGTACCAAATAATTTACGTCGCTAAGCTTTTTCACTACTTCCAGGGGACCATCATACCTGGCTTGTAGAGCATGACCTGGTACTAATTTCCGAGCCATCACCTTATCTCCTGCTTTAAAAGAACGAGAGACAGCACGCTTGTCATAATGTTGCTTCATTCTAGCTTGGGCTGAAACTAGGTTTTTCGAAGCTAGCTCTCTAGCGGCTGTCAAATGTTGCTGCATTAATGAAGGTGAAGTACTCAATGATGGATTTGATTTTCCTGTCCACACGTCTTTCAACACTGCGAGAGGACCACGCACTTGGTGTCCGAATATTAATTCAAACGGACTAAATCCGAGACTTTCTTGCTCACTTTCTCTCATAGCGAACAGAAGAAAAGGTATACCCTCATCCCAGTCTCTAGAAAAATGTTCACAATAAGCTCTCATCATGGACTTCAGTGTCTGATGAAATCTCTCTAGAGCACCTTGTGACTGTGGATGATAACTGGTTGAAAGTACAGACTTTATTCCTAGGTGGGATAATGCTTCTCGAAAGATCTTAGAAGTGAAATTAGATCCCTGATCTGATTGTATCTCTCGTGGCAATCCAACCTGGGAGAAAAATTTCATCAGCGCTCTCACAATAGCACGAGCATTAATTTTTCTCATAGGAATAGCTTCGGGATAGCGTGTTGCAGCGTCCATAATAGTAAATAAGTATTGGTTTCCTAGTTTGGTTCTAGGCAAAGGACCAACACAATCAATAATAAGACGTGAGAATGGTTCACCATGCACGGTGATAGGAATGAGAGGCGCAGGTGGAGGTGTGTGCGCTGGCTTGCCTGTCACTTGACACACGTGGCAACGTCGCACATGATCAGCTACTGTTTCCTTCATCTTTGGCCAAGTAAAATGTTTTGCCAGTTTACCGAGTGTCTTCTTGACACCCAAATGTCCTCCTATGGGACTATTGTGAGCAAAATCAATGGCTTGTTCACGAAATGTAACTGGTAACACAACTAGATGCTTGACTGTGGTGGAAACACTATCAGCTGACAACTTACATGTATTTTTCTCCATCAGTACACCGTTACTATAATAGTAACAATTATCGAGATCCTTTGCTTCACTCTCAGTAACTGCTATATCTCTCAGTCTTTCCAGTGACTGATCAACAAACTGATCCTTGATTAAATCATCATGAGTTAGAAATTTAACGTCAGTTGTGTCCTGACTAGGTTGATGACCGGGGGGAGTCAGTGTTAATGATCCTGGGCGCAGAGCGTCACTAAACAACATATTCAACCCCAAATCATTGTCATCCACTAACTCAACAGGAGACAAGGATGGTTGTTGAATCTTTGACATAGCTCTAGTAATTGCGCTGAGAGGAAATAAAATAGGTTTCTCTCTACAAGCTTCAATGGCATAATTATCATCAGTGTTATTATCAATCACAAGTGGTTCTTTACATATACCAGCATGAAGGATATCGTTCCCTATCAACAAGTCCACTGACCTGATGGGAAATACACCACTGGATATACCCACTGAAATATAACCAGTATAATAGCTTGTTTCAATATAAACTTTGTGCAGAGGCACTTTTATAACAGCCCCTCCATAGGCTTCTAACAATACATCTATCTTGCAATAGGTATCGTCAGTTATGGGCAGTACATCTTCTCTTAATAACGTGAGATAACTGCCAGTGTCTCTGAAAGAAATTATCTCAGTTAGATGTGATTCGTCAAATCCTACTTTATCTCTCGAAAAGTAAGGACTCATCGCTGAACGAATCTTTTCGTCAGATACACTTTCTGACGCTAGTCATCTATCCTGAGTAACATTATCTAAAACAGTAGGATAAGAGGAATTGCTAGGATTTTGGTGCCTTTGTTGCTCGGAAGAGGATACGACTTGAGTGGGGGCGCCAGCCGCACGACTGTTTCTCGTATCTCTTTCTAACTTATAGCAATACTCTCTAGTATGTCCTTTTCTGTTACAATAGGTACATTTAACTTTCTTCTTCTCGATACCAGATTTCTGTCTAGCCACAGAGACAGATTCAGGATTGTGAGTTTTCCTGGTAAAGGTACGAGAAGTTACAGTAGCAGGTACATCAGGCCGGCAATGAGCAGCTGATTTAGGTTGCCAACTTCTAGGACAATTTTTAGTTACCTTGTTTCTTTGTGTTTTAGTACGTACAAGTTTGTGAGAAATCTCGTAATTGTCTGCTAATGCTGCAGTTTCCAGAATATCTGAGGTAGTATGATCGATCAGATATTCTTGTATGTCAGCAGACATACAGTTGTTAAACTCTTCGTGTAGTAACAACTGAACAAGGCTGTCGTAGTTGTTACACTTAGCAGCTCTAGACCATCTCTCAAATGCAACTTTTTTCTCACGAGCAAACTCTACACAAGTTTGATCTTGTCGTCGTTGTAACGTACGAAATGCTCTTTGATAACTTACAGGTAACAAGTTATATGTCTCTAGAATAGTTTGTTTGACAGCGTCATAACTAATGTACTTAGCAAATGGTAAAGCAGCCGTACAAGTTTGAGCTCTTCCTGTCAAAGCAGTATGAAGCAATGTTGCCCAGTGCTTACGTGGCCAGTTCATAGCACGAGCCTGGTTCTCAAACACATCAAAATATGTGTCTAAGTCACTTTCAAAAAACTTAGGAACCATGGATGCAGCTTTCTGCACATTAAATGTGTCCTGTGATCTATCAGTCTGTTGTCTTAACAGACGAACATTTTCTCTTTGGAAATCTTCTTCGTTCAATCTCCTCTGTGCCTCTATTTGTGCAGTCTGCAACATAATGAGGCGTTCCAACCTCTCAAACTGTTCCTGAGAGATAGGACCAGTGGGTAATGGAGGAGTAGGGAAATTAACATGGTCTGGACGGTCCTTAGGTCGGACACTTGGTCCAGCCGTCTCTAGAGTGTCTAGATCTGGTCTAGGATAAGTAAATACAGGTGTAGTATACACTGTACTAGTATTAGGCTGTGTCATACTACCAGCTATACTCTGTACTATAGTGTCAGTGAAGGAAGGAGTGAGCGAGAACTGAGCTACACTAGGCTCAGACACTAGGCTCACTTCTGCTCTAGTTGCTCTTTCTTCAACTTCAAATAGAGTCATACTTCCTAATTGTGACACTAGGCTTTCTGAATCTGAATCATAATCAGACATCTCTGTATGAGCAGGAAACAATATATCTTTAATTAATGCTCTGACAGTTTCTGCGGTGTAATTCCTGTTATACGTCACACCGAGATATTTGGCTACTTGCCAACACGTCTGAAGTTTTAATGTACTTAACTCAGACAAAGTCAGAGTATCAATTAACTGTTTCACTTTGGCATACATCACGAAAATAATTGTACTACGAGAGAGTGATTATGGGAAACTATAATCCTAATAGGAATTTTAGTGTTGGTTGTCTTAGAGCTAGAACTCATAAACAGTATTTCCATCTCCTTGGATCAAGAGACTCAGTCAGGTACATACATCCACCTGGTATGTTGTACAAGACTAAACTCAAAGTCTTCAGATTAGGAAAGTACTCAAAGTGTTTGATCATAGAAGTACTAGTATGTCAAACTGGACAATTTCTCCAACACCTTGGATCAAGAGCATCCCGGACAGGCCCCCATTTGTTACAAAAAACGCGATTCTAAAAGCTTAGAGATCTCCAGTGAATACTAGAAAGGACTGCCCTTCTAGCATC
>NC_091292.1:522914-543103 GCF_038502225.1 Cherax quadricarinatus
CTGTTGTCAGCACCACACTGTATGTTGCTGACACTGTTGTCAGCACCACACTGTATGTTGCACCACACTCTATGTTGCCGACACTGTTGTCAGCACCACACTGTATGTTGCTGACACTGTTGTCAGCACCACACTGTATGTTGCTGACACTGTTGTCAGCACCACACTCTATGTTGCTGACACTGTTGTCAGCACCTCACTGTATGTTGCTAACACTGTTGTCAGCACCACACTGTATATTGCTGACACTGTTGTCAGCACCCCACTGTATGTTGCTGACACTGTTGTCAGACCACACTGTATGTTGCTTACACTGTTGTCAGCACCACACTGTATGTTGCTAACACTGTTGTCAGCACCACACTGTATATTGCTGACACTGTTGTCAGCACCCCACTGTATGTTGCTGACGATGTTGTCAGACCACACTGTATGTTGCTGACACTGTTGTCAGCACCACACTCTATGTTACTGACACTGTTGTCAGCACCACACTGTATGTTGCTGACACTGTTGTCAGACCACACTGTATGTGGCTGACACTGTTGTCAGACCACATTGCATATGGCTGACACTGTTGTTAGACTACGCTGTTGTCAGCACCACACTGTATGTGGCTGACACTGTTGTCAGACCACATTGTATATGGCTGGCACTGTTGTCAGACTACGCTGTTGTCATCACCACACTGTATGTGGCTGACACTATTGTCAGCACCACACTGTATGTGGCTGGCACTGTTGTCAGCACCACGCTGTATGTGACTGACACTGTTGTCAGACCACATTGTTGTCAGCACCACACTGTATGTGGCTGACACTGTTGTCAGCACCACAGTGCATATTGCTGATACTGTTGTCAGCACCATATTGTATGTAGCTGACACTTTTGTCAGCACCACATTGTATGTGGCTGACATTGTTGTCAGCACCACACTCAATGTTGCTGACACTGTTGTCAGCACCACACTCTATGTTGCTGACACTGTTGTCAGCACCACACTCACTGTGATGTTGTGGCACTTATTGCCCTGTTTCTCTCAGAAGAGGTGGGCGTAGCCTGATGCTCGTGACGTCACTAGTGTTTTGATCTGTGCGCCACGCCCCCTTTACTCTCTCTCTCTCTCTCTCTCTCTCTCTCTCTCTCTCTCTCTCTCTCTCTCTCTCTCTCTCTCTCTCTCTCTCTCTCTCTCTCTCTCCTACCTTAACAGTATTCTCAGTATTCTTAAATCATCAGAATATTCACAGTATTTTCTGAATTATTTCGGCTTTTTTTGGCGAGTCAGGAGCTGACCTTCAGACGGCGTCAGCTGGATGACTGACGCTTACTGAAGAGGATTACTCTTACCTTGCTAAAGTTTGTGGCTATTGTGAGGACGGAATACCAGAGAGTATTATACAGTTCTCTCTCTCTCTCTCTCTCTCTCTCTCTCTCTCTCTCTCTCTCTCTCTCTCTCTCTCTCTCTCTCTCTCTCTCTCTCTCTCTCTCTCTCTCTCTCTCTCTCTCTCTCTCTCTCACCAATTGTGTCGCCTGAGGCACAGTGATTACAGCTGGTCTTGATTTCTACCTCAAGGTCTGTCAGTTGTTACAGCTGGTCTTGATTTCTACCTCAAGGTCTGTCAGTTGTTACAGCTGGTCTTGATTATTACCTCAAGGTCTGTCAGTTGTTACAGCTGGTCTTGATTATTACCTCAAGGTCTGTCAGTTGTTACAGCTGGTCTTGATTATTACATCAAGGTCTGTCAGTTGTACCTTGCTAACAAGTGTTGAGTTAGTGTGTGAGTGTATTCTTGAGATCTGATAGTGAAGCATACCAGGCTGTCAGCGCAGACCTGGAGTGGCCAGGTCAGTGACCCTGCTAGACCACGGTCTGGACCAGACAACAAAGTTCTTCCTCTGTCTATTCATTCAGAGATGACGCAGCTTTGGAACAGATTCCCTCACCAACAACCTTCTCTCTACTGTTGTTCTCTGTTGTAAACAGATCATTACAAACTAGATTATTAACACTAGCAGTGTGGTTTAGCAACACTAGCAGTGTGGTTTAGTAACACTAGCAGTGTGGTTTAGTAACACTAGCAGTGTGGTTTAGTAACACTAGCAGTGTGGTTTAGTAACACTAGCAGTGTGGTTAAGTAACACTAGCAGTGTGGTTTAGTAACACTACCAGTGTGGTTAAGTAACACTAGCAGAGTGGTTAAGTAACACTAGCAGTGTGGTTTAGTAACACTAGCAGTGTGGTTTAGTAACACTAGCAGTGTGGTTTAGTAACACTAGCAGTGTGGTTTAGTAACACTAGCAGTGTGGTTAAGTAACACTAGCAGTGTGGTTTAGTAACACTAGCAGTGTGGTTTAGTAACACTAGCAGTGTGGTTTAGTAACACTAGCAGTGTGGTTAAGTAACACTAGCTACCAGTGTGGTTTAGTAACACTAGCAGTGTGGTTTAGTAACACTAGCAGTGTGGTTAAGTAACACTAGCAGTGTGGTTAAGTAACACTAGCAGTGTGGTTAAGTAACACTAGCAGTGTGGTTTAGTAACACTAGCAGTGTGGTTAAGTAACACTAGCAGTGTGGTTTAGTAACACTAGCAGTGTGGTTAAGTAACACTAGCAGTGTGGTTAAGTAACACTAGCAGTGTGGTTAAGTAACACTAGCAGTGTGGTTTAGTAACACTAGCAGTGTGGTTTAGTAACACTAGCAGTGTGGTTAAGTAACACTAGCAGTGTGGTTAAGTAACACTAGCAGTGTGGTTAAGTAACACTAGCAGTGTGGTTTAGTAACACTAGCAGTGTGGTTAAGTAACACTACCAGTGTGGTTAAGTAACACTAGCAGTGTGGTTAAGTAACACTAGCAGTGTGGTTAAGTAACACTAGCAGTGTGGTTCAGTAACACTAGCAGTGTGGTTAAGTAACACTAGCAGTGTGGTTAAGTAACACTAGCAGTGTGGTTAAGTAACACTAGCAGTGTGGTTAAGTAACACTAGCAGTGTGGTTTAGTAACACTAGCAGTGTGGTTAAGTAACACTAGCAGTGTGGTTAAGTAACACTAGCAGTGTGGTTTAGTAACACTAGCAGTGTGGTTTAGTAACACTAGCAGTGTGGTTAAGTAACACTAGCAGTGTAGTTAAGTAACACTAGCAGTGTGTTTAGTAACACTAGCAAGTAACACTAGCAGTTAGCAGTGTGGTTAAGTAACACTGGTGGTTAGCAGTGTGGTTTAGTAACACTAGCAGTGTGGTTAAGTAACACTAGCAGTGTGGTTAAGTAACACTAGCAGTGTGGTTTAGTAACACTAGCAGAGTGGTTTAGTAACACTAGGAGAGTGGTTAAGTAACACTACCAGTGTGGTTTAGTAACACTTGCAGTGTGGTTAAGTAACACTAGCAGTGTGGTTAAGTAACACTACCAGTGTGGTTTAGTAACACTAGCAGTGTGGTTAAGTAACACTAGCAGAGTGGTTTAGTAACACTACCAGTGTGGTTTAGTAACACTAGCAGTTTGGTTAAGTAACACTACCAGTGTGGTTTAGTAACACTAGCAGTGTGGTCAAGTAACACTACCAGTGTGGTTTAGTAACGCTAGCAGTGTGGTTTAGTAACACTACCAGTGTGGTTAAGTAACACTACCAGTTGGTTTAGTAACACTACCAGTGTGGTTTAGCAACACTAGCAGTGTGGTGAAGTAACACTAGCAGTTTGGTTAAGTAACACTAGCAGTGTGGTTTAGTAACACTAGCAGTGTGGTTTAGTAACACTAGCAGTGTGGTTAAGTAACACTAGCAGTGTGGTTAAGTAACACTAGCAGTGTGGTTAAGTGACACTTCCAGTGTTGTTTAGTAACACTAGCAGAGTGGTTAAGTAACACTAGCAGTGTGGTTTAGCAACACTAGCAGTGTGGTTAAGTAACACTAGCAGTGTGGTTTAGTAACACTAGCAGTGTGGTTTAGCAACACTAGCAGTGTGGTTTAGTAACACTAGCAGTGTGGTTTAGTAACACTAGCAGTGTGGTTTAGTAACACTAGCAGTGTGGTTTAGTAACACTAGCAGTGTGGTTAAGTAACACTAGCAGTGTGGTTAAGTAACACTAGCAGTGTGGTTTAGTAACACTAGCAGTGTGGTTTAGTAACACTAGCAGTGTGGTTAAGTAACACTTCCAGTGTGGTTTAGTAACACTAGCAGTGTGGTTTAGCAACACTAGCAGTGTGGTTAAGTAACACTACCAGTGTGGTTTAGCAACACTAGCAGTGTGGTCAAGTAACACTACCAGTGTGGTTTAGTAACACTAGCAGTGTGGTTTAGTAACACTACCAGTGTGGTTAAGTAACACTACCAGTGTGGTTTAGTAACACTACCAGTGTGGTTTAGCAACACTAGCAGTGTGGTTAAGTAACACTAGCAGTGTGGTTAAGTAACACTAGCAGTGTGGTTTAGTAACACTAGCAGTGTGGTTTAGTAACACTAGCAGTGTGGTAACACTAGCAAGTAACACTACCAGTGTGGTTTAGTAACACTAGCAGTGTGGTTAAGTAACACTACCAGTGTGGTTAAGTAACACTACCAGTGTGGTTTAGTAACACTAGCAGTGTGGTTTAGCAACACTAGAAGTGTGGTTAAGTAACACTAGCAGTGTGGTTAAGTAACACTAGCAGTGTGGTTTAGTAACACTAGCAGTGTGGTTTAGTAACACTAGCAGTGTGGTTAAGTAACACTAGCAGTGTGGTTTAGTAACACTAGCAGTGTGGTTAAGTAACACTAGCAGTGTGGTTTAGTAACACTAGCAGTGTGGTTAAGTAACACTAGCAGTGTGGTTAAGTAACACTAGCAGTGTGGTTAAGTAACACTAGCAGTGTGGTTTAGTAACACTAGCAGTGTGGTTAAGTAACACTACCAGTGTGGTTAAGTAACACTACCAGTGTGGTTTAGTAACACTAGCAGTGTGGTTAAGTAACACTAGCAGTGTGGTTTAGCAACACTAGCAGTGTGGTTAAGTAACACTAGCAGTGTGGTTAAGTAACACTAGCAGTGTGGTTTAGTAACACTAGCAGTGTGGTTTAGTAACACTAGCAGTGTGGTTAAGTAACACTAGCAGTGTGGTTAAGTAACACTACCAGTGTGGTTAAGTAACACTACCAGTGTGGTTTAGTAACACTAGCAGTGTGGTTTAGCAACACTAGCAGTGTGGTTAAGTAACACTAGCAGTGTGGTTAAGTAACACTAGCAGTGTGGTTTAGTAACACTAGCAGTGTGGTTAAGTAACACTAGCAGTGTGGTTTAGTAACACTAGCAGTGTGGTTTAGTAACACTAGCAGTGTGGTTAAGTAACACTAGCAGTGTGGTTTAGTAACACTAGCAGTGTGGTTAAGTAACACTACCAGTGTGGTTAAGTAACAATAGGAGTGTGGTTTAGTAACACTAGCAGTGTGTTTAAGTAACACTAGCAGTGTGGTTTAGTAACACTTGCAGTGTGGTTAAGTAACACTACCAGTGTGGTTAAGTAACACTACCAGTGTGGTTAAGTAACACTACCAGTGTGGTTAAGTAACACTACCAGTGTGGTTAAGTAACACTACCAGTGTGGTTAAGTAACACTACCAGTGTGGTTAAGTAACACTACCAGTGTGGTTTAGTAACACTAGCAGTGTGGTTTAGCAACACTAGCAGTGTGGTTAAGTAACACTAGCAGTGTGGTTAAGTAACACTAGCAGTGTGGTTTAGTAACACTAGCAGTGTGGTTAAGTAACACTAGCAGTGTGGTTAAGTAACACTACCAGTGTGGTTAAGTAACACTACCAGTGTGGTTAAGTAACACTACCAGTGTGGTTAAGTAACACTACCAGTGTGGTTAAGTAACACTACCAGTGTGGTTAAGTAACACTACCAGTGTGGTTTAGTAACACTAGCAGTGTGGTTTAGCAACACTAGCAGTGTGGTTAAGTAACACTAGCAGTGTGGTTAAGTAACACTAGCAGTGTGGTTTAGTAACACTAGCAGTGTGGTTAAGTAACACTAGCAGTGTGGTTTAGTAACACTAGCAGTGTGGTTAAGTAACACTACCAGTGTGGTTAAGTAACACTACCAGTGTGGTTAAGTAACACTACCAGTGTGGTTAAGTAACACTAGCAGTGTGGTTAAGTAACACTACCAGTGTGGTTAAGTAACACTACCAGTGTGGTTAAGTAACACTAGCAGTGTGGTTAGGTTAGTCCGTGGATCTACAGCCGTCATGTGCAACACTGTACCTAAGCTTTAATCAAGACTTTAAACTCAGGTGACAGAAAGTTGTGTTCCACACTGTCAGTGAATGACTGTGTTCCACACTGTCAGTGAGTGACTGTGTTCCACACTGTCAGTGAGTGACTGTGTTCCACACTGTCAATGAGTGACTGTGTTCCACACTGTCAGTGAATGACTGTGTTCCACACTGTCAGTGAATGACTGTGTTCCACACTGTCAGTGAGTGACTGTGTTCCACACTGTCAGTCAGTGACTGTGTTCCACACTGTCAGTGAGTGACTGTGTTCCACACTGTCAGTGAGTGACTGTGTTCCACACTGTCAGTGAGTGACTGTGTTCCACACTGTCAGTGAGTGACTGTGTTCCACACTGTCAGTGAGTGACTGTGTTCCACACTGTCAGTCAGTGACTGTGTTCCACACTGTCAGTCAGTGACTGTGTTCCACACTGTCAATGAGTGACTGTGTTCCACACTGTCAGTGAATGACTGTGTTCCACACTGTCAGTGAGTGACTGTGTTCCACACTGTCAGTGAGTGACTGTGTTCCACACTGTCAGTCAGTGACTGTGTTCCACACTGTCAGTTAGTGACTGTGTGCCACACTGTAAGTCAGTGACTGTGTGCCACACTGTCAGTCAGTGACTGTGTGCCACACTGTCAGTCAGTGACTGTGTGCCACACTGTCAGTCAGTGACTGTGTGCCACACTGTCAGTGAGTGAAAGTTCTTCTTCCATACAGTCTCATCGTTTCAGGTCTGGTCAAAGACAGATCCGCGGGGGCGTTGACCCCAGAAAGTCTCTCCAGGTCACCTGTATTTTAACATAACTCTGAAGGGGGATTTTTTTTCCATAGTCTGAGTATAGCAAACAAATCAAGGTGTGTATATTGTGTATATTGTAGGTAGACCAAGGTGGGCAGATTGTGTATGTGACAGGTAGACCATGGTGTGTAGAGACACTAACGCAGGTCTGGTGACGATGATTGCAGATGGCTGTGGAGAGGTGAGACCTCGGGCGGAAGTGGTCTGCTACTATGGCAGCAGCGGTGGCGAAGACGGTGCAGGAGTGTCGTCGATAGGAAGCCTCGACCCCTGCAAATGTACCATCCTGGTGGTGACTGGCACTGCCCTCGACCATCACCTGGCACTCACCTCCAGTACAGGTGAGTCTACCTACCGCCTCCTCCTCCTCCTTCAGTATCTCCTCAAATTAAACACTGGGTCTCAAGTCAGGCCTTTAACGTAAAATGACACACGTTCTATAAAGTAGGCACTCTTATATAACCTCAGGCTCTCTCTGTGAGTAAAAACTGTGAGGTCCTACAAGAACCGCTAGTTCCCTAAGTGCAGCTTTCACTCTCTTTCAGACCTGAAGGTTGTGACGTCTCTGAAGGAGAAGAACCCAGACCTGAGGGTGGTGGCGTCCGTGGGAGGCAGTAAGGTCAAACCTGAGACCTTCTCGCTCATCACGGCGTCCGTGGACGGCATCGCCAACTTCACGGACAGCGTCGCCGAATTTCTCAGCAGGAACAACCTTGACGGAGTTGAGGTGGACTGGCGCTGGCCGGGTCTTGCCGGAGGCAACAAGGACAAGAATGATCTCACCACACTCATCAAGGTACCTAATGTCCTCAGCTTCCTATACTAGTGTCCTCAGCTTCATGCACTCGTGTCCTCAGCTTCATGTACTAGCGGTAAATAATGTATTTGCACCCGTGACAGGGTAACTAAAGTATTTGCGCCTGTCATGAGGGATGACTAATGTGTTTGCACTTGTCGTGAATACAAATGATACCTTTGTTTTGAAAGAAACTCTATACTGCTAGTTAATCATTAGTGTCGTCTTGCATGCATGGATACCCTCGTGTTAATCCTGTTCTCAATGAGTGCTCTATAATACTTATATTTCCGTGTGTTGTGTCATGAAGATACAACACGGGAGATTGTAGATGTGTCAGGGATCTGACCTGTGGTCTGCAGGAAGGTAGAAGCGTGTAGACGGTGTGCATGTTGAAAGTACCGCCCTCCACAGGTTCTGAGACTTGTGTTGGATCAACAAGTTCACAGTGTGAGTCGCAGGGAAGCCCTGGAGGACGACGCCACCGACGCCTTACTAGAGACGCAGACGGAGGCGGTGACGGAGGCGGAGGAAGATGCAACCGACGTGACCACCTTATTGCCAAACTTGCAGCTCGACAGGCAAGTCTGACGTCGTGTCTCACATTAAAAATGTTTCTAACATGGACATATATATACTTCATAGTCTGTGATGCTCCGTTTCTAATAAACAGTCTTATTGTAAACACTTTCCTAAACTAGCATAGCAACTGTTGCTTCTTCCCTCCCTGATACTTCTAACAGTGTCACTCCCCTCATACCAGTGCTCTCTATCTTCCATTAACTTCAAGTCTTACACAGCTCAGCAACAACTCCCTCGACAATCACTCCTTCCTCAGAAGGATGCACTCCATCCCTTGCTCACACGTTTATTGTAGAAATAATCCCAGTTAGTGGATAGAGCTATAGGTTCTCTCTAGTACTTTTCTTGCTAGCAGTTTACACAAACTTCCCTAGACATCCATTCACTGCCCACTCTTCTTCTAGGCAAAATGCTGCATATAATGAAGACCCTTCCCTTTGAGGTAATTCACTAGCTAACCTGTACTTGACAAGCAAGTCTTCTCTCCCGCATTTCTCAACATAATTTACTCCGACACTGAGGCAGATAATAGGTTTCTTCCCATTACCTAACATGATGTTTTCTAACCTTCTAGCTTAGCTATATCCTCCACACCAGCGCCAGGGAAACATTCTCTCTCCTGTCTCCCTGTCCCTATTACAGAACGACCTTTCCGTGTATATATTTCTAATTTGCTAGTTTCCGCTGATGAAATCAGTCCATCAACCTTGCCAAAGTTGACGGACTGAAAAGCTTCAAGTGAAGGTTAGAACCTTCACTTGAAGAGATGTTCATTGTTCCTAAGGGACTGACACAAAGCTGTTACCCAGACCTGTGTCAGAAAGACGGGAAGTTTAGTGCCCACACTGCACGATGGATGGAGATGCTGCTGTTCTCTCTTTTAGTTTAATTGTGGTAACAGAGTGATGGTTGCTGTGTTTCTTTCTTTGGGATTAAAAAAAAACATCAGTAGTATAATTACTGAAGGTGTGGATCAGCTTACTTAATGTATATTTGTTTGTCTAAATATTTTATTATTTCAGCTTGGGGTCCGACTACCTGGAGTTGGAGAGTGGCTCTCAGCACCAGGTCACTCTCAGGCCAGTCCACACTGAGGTAAGCTTGAAGGTGCCAGGCCAAACACACAAGGTGCCAGGCCAAATACACAAGGTGCCACGCCAAACACACAAGGTACGTGGCCGAACACACCACAAGGTGCCAGGCCACACACACGAGGACAAGACTGAAGACAGAAAAGCGACCACAGAATCACCAATAAGACCGTACAGAGGGCGGGTTAAGTTCAGAGTGAGTTACAAAGTGTGAGTGAGGAATGCAGTCTTCAACTGGCTGGCTACCCTTGCCTTCCACACATTTCTGGATATCACTCTCGTAGACTCTCTTGTTTTTATTTATGTGTCTGTGTAGTTGCCAGACTGCTTCACCAGGCGAGTGGTCACCTTCTCTTCGTCACCCCCACCCACTCCACTCTCACCCACCATTCACTCACCCACCATCCACTCACCCACCACCCACTACCACGCTTCCACCCACTTCTATAGTTTAGTCCCTCCAATACTGTAGAATGTGAGACCGTCTCGTCTGGTATAGAGATATGTTCCAAAACTCACCTTGTTTCTCTCTTGTAGTATACCTAGTAGACTTGTGCTAGACTGGTAGGGGGACATTGGTGCCCTTGTCACTGACCTCACGTTTCCTCAGTGCCCTCTCAGCTGGACACAGAGCTCACACTACCTCCTGTGTACGCCTCACTAACATGTAGAAGTTCACTTCTACAACACTGCCAGTGCTCTTAGTTACCATCTACACATGAGAATAATATCATTATACAAGATACACACACACTTCGTCAAGAACTGAGACCATCTTGTATTTCGATCTAAGGATTACTTCAACGTTGAGGACCATCCATCCCTGACTACTGCTTCACCGGTGACCAACACCACCCGCTGGCAGCTGGCCAAGGCTCCCAAAAGAGGAAGAGGAGCGTTGGTGAGACGTTTCGGCAGGAAGAGAAGACCAGAAGGTGGCAGACGTCCTGACGCTGTCATCATGATGACCCTGGCCACCCTCCCTCAGTACATCGTTAAGGGCTACGATCTCAAGGAGCTGGCCAAGTAAGTGTGGGTCTTCCAAGCAAGTGTGGGTCTTCCAAGCAAGTGTGGGTCTTCCAAGCAAGTGTGGGTCTTCCAAGTAAGTGCGGGTCTTGTCGTGTGTCTCCTAAACCCGTAAAGGGCCAGATAGTGCTCAGGGAATGGGAGGTAATCAGACCTGATCCTAGGAGAAGGAGGATAATGCAATTCCAACATCAAAGTACCACCCTCCATCTTGTACACTGTGAGACACACCTCACAGTGTTGTGTATGTACACTGACAGACACACCTCACAGTGCATATACACTGTGAGACACACCTCACAGTGTATATACACTGTGAGACACACCTCACAGTGTATATACACTGACAGACACACCTCACAGTGTATATACACTGTGAGACACACCTCACAGTGTATATACACTGTGAGACACACCTCACAGTGTATATACACTGACAGACACACCTCACAGTGTATATACACTGACAGACACACCTCACAGTGTATATACACTGTGAGACACGCCTCACAGTGTATATATACTGAGACACATCTCTCAATGTATATACACTGACAGACACGCCTTACAGTGTATATACACTGATAGACACACCTCACAGTGTATATACACTGAGACACATCTCTCAGCGTATATACACTGACAGATACGCCTCACAGTGTATATACACTGACAGACACACCTCACAGTGTATATACACTGACACACACCTCACAGTGTATATACACTGACAGACACACCTCACAGTGTATATACACTGTGAGACACGCCTCACAGTGTAAATACACTGACAGACACACCTCACAGTGTATATACACTGAGACACATCTCTCAGTGCATATACACTGACAGACACGCCTCACAGCGTATATACACTGACAGACACGCCTCACAGTGTATATATACTGAGACACATCTCTCAATGTATATACACTGACAGACACACCTCACAATGTATATACACTGACAGACACATCTCACAGTGTATGTACACTGACAGACACACCTCACAGTGTATATACACTGAGACACATCTCTCAGCGTATATACACTGACAGACACACCTCACAGTGTATATATACTGAGACACATCTCTCAATGTATATACACTGACAGACACGCCTTACAGTGTATATACACTGATAGACACACCTCACAGTGTATATACACTGAGACACATCTCTCAGCGTATATACACTGACAGATACGCCTCACAGTGTATATACACTGACAGACACACCTCACAGTGTATATACACTGACAGATACACCTCACAGTGTATATACACTGAGACACACCTCACAGTGTATATACACTGACAGACACACCTCACAGTGTATATACACTGACAGACACACCTCACAGTGTATATACACTGACAGACACACCTCACAGTGTATATAAACAGACAGACACACCTCACAGTGTATATACACTGACAGACACACCTCACAGTGTATATACACTGACAGACACGCCTCACAGTGTATATACACTGACAGACACACCTCACAGTGTATATACACTGACAGACACACCTCACAGTGTATAAACACTGACAGACACACCTCACAGTGTATATACACTGACAGACACACCTCACAGTGTATATAAACTGACAGACACACCTCACAGTGTATATACACTGACAGACACACCTCACAGTGTATATACACTGACAGACACGCCTCACAGTGTATATACACTGACAGACACACCTCACAGTGTATATACACTGACAGACACACCTCACAGTGTATATACACTGACAGACACACCTCACAGTGTATATACGCTGACAGACACACCTCACAGTGTATATACACTGACAGACACACCTCACAGTGTATATACGCTGACAGACACACCTCACAGTGTATATACACTGACAGACACACCTCACAGTGTATATACGCTGACAGACACACCTCACAGTGTATATACACTGACAGACACACCTCACAGTGTATATACGCTGACAGACACACCTCACAGTGTATATACACTGACAGACACACCTCACAGTGTATATACGCTGACAGACACACCTCACAGTGTATATACACTGACAGACACACCTCACAGTGTATATACACTGACAGACACACCTCACAGTGTATATACACTGACAGACACACCTCACAGTGTATATACACTGACAGACACACCTCACAGTGTATATACACTGACAGACACACCTCACAGTGTATATACACTGACAGACACACCTCACAGTGTATATACACTGACAGACACACCTCACAGTGTATATACACTGACAGACACACCTCACAGTGTATATACACTGACAGACACACCTCACAGTGTATATACACTGACAGACACACCTCACAGTGTATATACACTGACAGACACACCTCACAGTGTATATACACTGACAGACACACCTCACAGTGTATATACACTGACAGACACACCTCACAGTGTATATACACTGACAGACACACCTCACAGTGTATATACACTGACAGACACACCTCACAGTGTATATACACTGACAGACACACCTCACAGTGTATATACACTGACAGACACACCTCACAGTGTATATACACTGACAGACACACCTCACAGTGTATATACACTGACAGACACACCTCACAGTGTATATACACTGACAGACACACCTCACAGTGTATATACACTGACAGACACACCTCACAGTGTATATACACTGACAGACACACCTCACAGTGTATATACACTGACAGACACACCTCACAGTGTATATACACTGACAGACACACCTCACAGTGTATATACACTGACAGACACACCTCACAGTGTATATACACTGACAGACACACCTCACAGTGTATATACACTGACAGACACACCTCACAGTGTATATACACTGACAGACACACCTCACAGTGTATATACACTGACAGACACACCTCACAGTGTATATACACTGACAGACACACCTCACAGTGTATATACACTGACAGACACACCTCACAGTGTATATACACTGACAGACACACCTCACAGTGTATATACACTGACAGACACACCTCACAGTGTATATACACTGACAGACACACCTCACAGTGTATATACACTGACAGACACACCTCACAGTGTATATACACTGACAGACACACCTCACAGTGTATATACACTGACAGACACACCTCACAGTGTATATACACTGACAGACACACCTCACAGTGTATATACACTGACAGACACACCTCACAGTGTATATACACTGACAGACACGCCTCACAGTGTATATACACTGACAGACACACCACACAGTGTATATACACTGACAGACACGCCTCACAGTGTATATACACTGACAGACACACCTCACAGTGTATATACACTGACAGACACGCCTCACAGTGTATATACACTGACAGACACACCTCACAGTGTATATACACTGACAGACACGCCTCACAGTGTATATACACTGACAGACACACCTCACACTCTATATACACGGCCAGACACACGCCTCACAGTGTATATACACTGACAGACACACCTCACAGTGTATATACACTGACAGACACGCCTCACAGTGTATATACACTGACAGACACACCTCACAGTGTATATACACTGACAGACACGCCTCACAGTGTATATACACTGACAGACACACCTCACAGTGTATATACACTGACAGACACGCCTCACAGTGTATATACACTGACAGACACACCTCACAGTGTATATACACTGACAGACACGCCTCACAGTGTATATACACTGACAGACACACCTCACAGTGTATATACACTGACAGACACGCCTCACAGTGTATATACACTGACAGACACACCTCACAGTGTATATACACTGACAGACACGCCTCACAGTGTATATACACTGACAGACACACCTCACAGTGTATATACACTGACAGACACGCCTCACAGTGTATATACACTGACAGACACACCTCACAGTGTATATACACTGACAGACACACCTCACAGTGTATATACACTGACAGACACACCTCACAGTGTATATACACTGACAGACACACCTCACAGTGTATATACACTGACAGACACACCACACAGTGTATATACACTGACAGACACACCTCACAGTGTATATACACTGACAGACACACCACACAGTGTATATACACTGACAGACACACCTCACAGTGTATATACACTGACAGACACACCTCACAGTGTATATACACTGACAGACACACCTCACAGTGTATATACACTGACAGACACACCTCACAGTGTATATACACTGACAGACACACCTCACAGTGTATATACACTGACAGACACACCTCACAGTGTATATACACTGACAGACACACCTCACAGTGTATATACACTGACAGACACACCTCACAGTGTATATACACTGACAGACACACCTCACAGTGTATATACACTGACAGACACGCCTCACAGTGTATATACACTGACAGACACACCTCACAGTGTATATACACTGACAGACACGCCTCACAGTGTATATACACTGACAGACACACCACACAGTGTATATACACTGACAGACACGCCTCACAGTGTATATACACTGACAGACACACCACACAGTGTATATACACTGACAGACACGCCTCACAGTGTATATACACTGACAGACACACCTCACAGTGTATATACACTGACAGACACACCTCACAGTGTATATACACTGACAGACACACCTCACAGTGTATATACACTGACAGACACACCTCACAGTGTATATACGCTGACAGACACACCTCACAGTGTATATACACTGACAGACACACCTCACAGTGTATATACACTGACAGACACACCTCACAGTGTATATACGCTGACAGACACACCACACAGTGTATATACGCTGACAGACACACCTCACAGTGTATATACGCTGACAGACACACCACACAGTGTATATACGCTGACAGACACACCACACAGTGTATATACGCTGACAGACACAGTGTATATACACTGACAGACACACCACACAGTGTATATACGCTGACAGACACACCACACAGTGTATATACGCTGACAGACACACCACACAGTGTATATACACTGACAGACACACCTCACAGTGTATATACACTGACAGACACACCTCACAGTGTATATACACTGACAGACACACCTCACAGTGTATATACACTGACAGACACACCTCACAGTGTATATACACTGACAGACACACCTCACAGTGTATATACACTGACAGACACACCTCACAGTGTATATACACTGACAGACACACCTCACAGTGTATATACACTGACAGACACACCTCACAGTGTATATACACTGACAGACACACCTCACAGTGTATATACACTGACAGACACACCTCACAGTGTATATACACTGACAGACACACCTCACAGTGTATATACACTGACAGACACACCTCACAGTGTATATACACTGACAGACACACCTCACAGTGTATATACACTGACAGACACACCTCACAGTGTATATACACTGACAGACACACCTCACAGTGTATATACACTGACAGACACACCTCACAGTGTATATACACTGACAGACACACCTCACAGTGTATATACACTGACAGACACACCTCACAGTGTATATACACTGACAGACACACCTCACAGTGTATATACACTGACAGACACACCTCACAGTGTATATACACTGACAGACACACCTCACAGTGTATATACACTGACAGACACACCTCACAGTGTATATACACTGACAGACACACCTCACAGTGTATATACACTGACAGACACACCTCACAGTGTATATACACTGACAGACACACCTCACAGTGTATATACACTGACAGACACACCTCACAGTGTATATACACTGACAGACACACCTCACAGTGTATATACACTGACAGACACACCTCACAGTGTATATACACTGACAGACACACCTCACAGTGTATATACACTGACAGACACACCTCACAGTGTATATACACTGACAGACACACCTCACAGTGTATATACACTGACAGACACACCTCACAGTGTATATACACTGACAGACACACCTCACAGTGTATATACACTGACAGACACACCTCACAGTGTATATACACTGACAGACACACCTCACAGTGTATATACACTGACAGACACACCTCACAGTGTATATACACTGACAGACACACCTCACAGTGTATATACACTGACAGACACACCTCACAGTGTATATACACTGACAGACACACCTCACAGTGTATATACACTGACAGACACACCTCACAGTGTATATACACTGACAGACACACCTCACAGTGTATATACACTGACAGACACACCTCACAGTGTATATACACTGACAGACACACCTCACAGTGTATATACACTGACAGACACACCTCACAGTGTATATACACTGACAGACACACCTCACAGTGTATATACACTGACAGACACACCTCACAGTGTATATACACTGACAGACACACCTCACAGTGTATATACACTGACAGACACACCTCACAGTGTATATACACTGACAGACACACCTCACAGTGTATATACACTGACAGACACACCTCACAGTGTATATACACTGACAGACACACCTCACAGTGTATATACACTGACAGACACACCTCACAGTGTATATACACTGACAGACACACCTCACAGTGTATATACACTGACAGACACACCTCACAGTGTATATACACTGACAGACACACCTCACAGTGTATATACACTGACAGACACACCTCACAGTGTATATACACTGACAGACACACCTCACAGTGTATATACACTGACAGACACACCTCACAGTGTATATACACTGACAGACACACCTCACAGTGTATATACACTGACAGACACACCTCACAGTGTATATACACTGACAGACATACCTCACAGTGTATATACACTGACAGACACACCTCACAGTGTATATACACTGACAGACACACCTCACAGTGTATATACACTGACAGACACGCCTCACAGTGTATATACACTGACAGACACGCCTCACAGTGTATATACACTGACAGACACACCTCACAGTGTATATACACTGACAGACACGCCTCACAGTGTATATACACTGACAGACACACCTCACAGTGTATATACACTGACAGACACGCCTCACAGTGTATATACACTGACAGACACACCTCACAGTGTATATACACTGACAGACACGCCTCACAGTGTATATACACTGACAGACACACCTCACAGTGTATATACACTGACAGACACGCCTCACAGTGTATATACACTGACAGACACACCTCACAGTGTATATACACTGACAGACACACCTCACAGTGTATATACACTGACAGACACACCTCACAGTGTATATACACTGACAGACACACCTCACAGTGTATATACACTGACAGACACACCTCACAGTGTATATACACTGACAGACACACCTCACAGTGTATATACACTGACAGACACACCTCACAGTGTATATACACTGACAGACACACCTCACAGTGTATATACACTGACAGACACACCACACAGTGTATATACACTGACAGACACACCACACAGTGTATATACACTGACAGACACACCTCACAGTGTATATACACTGACAGACACACCTCACAGTGTATATACACTGACAGACACGCCTCACAGTGTATATACACTGACAGACACACCTCACAGTGTATATACACTGACAGACACACCTCACAGTGTATATACACTGACAGACACGCCTCACAGTGTATATACACTGACAGACACGCCTCACAGTGTATATACACTGACAGACACGCCTCACAGTGTATATACACTGACAGACACACCTCACAGTGTATATACACTGACAGACACGCCTCACAGTGTATATACACTGACAGACACACCTCACAGTGTATATACACTGACAGACACGCCTCACAGTGTATATACACTGACAGACACACCTCACAGTGTATATACACTGACAGACACACCTCACAGTGTATATACACTGACAGACACACCTCACAGTGTATATACACTGACAGACACACCTCACAGTGTATATACACTGACAGACACACCTCACAGTGTATATACACTGACAGACACACCTCACAGTGTATATACACTGACAGACACACCTCACAGTGTATATACACTGACAGACACACCTCACAGTGTATATACACTGACAGACACACCTCACAGTGTATATACACTGACAGACACACCTCACAGTGTATATACACTGACAGACACACCTCACAGTGTATATACACTGACAGACACACCTCACAGTGTATATACACTGACAGACACGCCTCACAGTGTATATACACTGACAGACACGCCTCACAGTGTATATACACTGACAGACACACCTCACAGTGTATATACACTGACAGACACACCTCACAGTGTATATACACTGACAGACACACCTCACAGTGTATATACACTGACAGACACACCTCACAGTGTATATACACTGACAGACACACCTCACAGTGTATATACACTGACAGACACACCTCACAGTGTATATACACTGACAGACACACCTCACAGTGTATATACACTGACAGACACACCTCACAGTGTATATACACTGACAGACACACCTCACAGTGTATATACACTGACAGACACACCTCACAGTGTATATACACTGACAGACACACCTCACAGTGTATATACACTGACAGACACACCTCACAGTGTATATACACTGACAGACACACCTCACAGTGTATATACACTGACAGACACACCTCACAGTGTATATACACTGACAGACACACCGCACAGTATATACACTGACAGACACACCACACAGTGTATATACACTGACAGACACACCTCACAGTGTATATACACTGACAGACACACCTCACAGTGTATATACACTGACAGACACACCTCACAGTGTATATACACTGACAGACACACCTCACAGTGTATATACACTGACAGACACACCTCACAGTGTATATACACTGACAGACACACCTCACAGTGTATATACACTGACAGACACACCTCACAGTGTATATACACTGACAGACACACCTCACAGTGTATATACACTGACAGACACACCTCACAGTGTATATACACTGACAGACACACCTCACAGTGTATATACACTGACAGACACACCTCACAGTGTATATACACTGACAGACACACCTCACAGTGTATATACACTGACAGACACACCTCACAGTGTATATACACTGACAGACACACCTCACAGTGTATATACACTACCTCACAGTGTATATACACTGCCTCACAGTGTATATACACTGACAGACACACCTCACAGTGTATATACACTGACAGACACACCTCACAGTGTATATACACTGACAGACACGCCTCACAGTGTATATACACTGACAGACACACCTCACAGTGTATATACACTGACAGACACGCCTCACAGTGTATATACACTGACAGACACACCTCACAGTGTATATACACTGACAGACACACCTCACAGTGTATATACACTGACAGACACGCCTCACAGTGTATATACACTGACAGACACACCTCACAGTGTATATACACTGACAGACACACCACACAGTGTATATACACTGACAGACACACCACACAGTGTATATACACTGACAGTAGCTCCTGTAATATAATGACAATATGAAAA
>NC_091292.1:543203-550703 GCF_038502225.1 Cherax quadricarinatus
CGACCCACACCAGTCCACTAACACCCAGGTACCTATTTTACTGATGGGGAACATAGACAACCGGTGTAAGGAAACACGTTCAATGTTTCAAACCTTTATCGGAAATCGAACCCGGACCCTCACAGGTACAGGTACAAGTACACATAAATAGTTACATAAATGATCATACATGGCAGCATTTGTGTACATTACCCAGGATAACCAAAAAAAATAAAAAGACAAAGTGACTTATTTCCATTGTGGCCCTTGACTTATTTCCTTGCAGTTATTGACTTATTTCTGTTGTGGTCCTCGAATTATTTTTATTGCGGATCTTGACTTATTTCCGTTGTAGTCCTTAAATATTTTCATTGTGGTCTTGAATTATTTCCATTGGTGTCCTCGATATACAGGGAAGATTTGTTGCCCAAAACTGGGCCATGAAAGGAAAAGGAACAAAAGTTCCTTTGTAAATGTAAACAGGAACTAGAAGTTCCCAATTAGATCAGGTGGACCACATTACCAAGCCCTAACAGAGCGGGACGCCCATACCCCAACCTAAGTGCAGTAACCGGCTTCCCGTTAAAACCGGGTTGTAAAGGACTATTCAAGCTTACGCTTTATCTACTCCTTTCTCCCGCGAGAAAGGAGTGGATAAAGCGTAAATCTGGGCTAGAATTAAAGATGAAACACACTTTTCACTACAAACAGAAAACAGGAATAATATGTTCTTAATTAGGTCAGGTGAAACACCTTGCGTAAAACCCAGCAAAGCCAGATAACTATCCACCTGAGTCAACAATAACAGGCTTTTATAAAGCTTAGAAGGTGTCCCGTGGCTCGGTTGGCTCACACACTGAGTGTCCGGGGTTCGATCTCCAACACGATGTAAGGAAACGTTGGCTGTTTCCCTACACCTGCTGTCTCTATTAAACTAGCAGTAAGTAGGTACCTGGGTGCTAGTCGCCTTACACCTGCTGTCCCTGTTCACATAGCAGTAAGTACCTGAGTGTTAGTGGACTGGTGTGGGAGGCATCCTGGGGGACAAGATTGAAATACCACAATGGAAATAAGACAGACAGTCCTCGATGACGCATTGGGTTATCCTGGGTGGCTAACCTTCCAGGGTTAAAAATCCGAATAAATCTTATCTGTCACTTACCGAAGAACATAAAAACAGGTTCTGGCAGTCAGTAAGCTTATTCACTAAGTTCATTTTTAACTGAATAAAGAGTATTTACAATAAAACAAAGGTCATTTTTCATAAAAATTTAATGTAGCATCTCTAGGTATACTGTAAAGTTATGTAATATAACTGGTTAACTGCATTATATTAACACTTATCGACTTTACGAGGGTCATTAATAAAGAAGAAAGTGAACATTAATCAGTTTTATTTCCTAATACTTCTTATAATACTTGCAACAATACAGTAGTTATAAAGCCACTAATTATATAGAGCATTTCTGATATGCTGAAACTATGACTTATCAATGGGACTTATAATTAAGAAAAATATAGACGGTCAACAAGAAAGAAAACATTAGTAGGAGGTAAAAATTCGCCTCACCACCAGTCAAAAGTAAATGTATGTATGCATGTATGTATGTATGTATGTATGTATGTATGTATGTATGTATGTATGTATGTATGTATGTTGGACAATAAAGCAGACTGTAAACGGATGGGGTTGTAGGCGCCCTTATCAAACACAAACAATAAATATAAATCAGGAACGTACACGGTAAGCTGTCCAATCAGTTAGAAATAGAAATACAAATAGCTAGAGCTTCATTTAAGGAGGTTATTAATAGAATATTCAAGAGGTTGCTAGTAGAATTACAGTAAATCAACCACTCAAATCATTATGAAGCTCTGTATAGTCTGCAGTCAATCAAACAAACGGGCTTCCACATGGATAAATTGTCATTTTTTGTGGAAATTGGTGTCACGCCCCTTGTGCAGATATCCAAGAACTAGCTACAAGCAGTATTAAAACAGGGAAGTGTTTTTGGGTATGCCCAAATGAGGAAAATCTGTGGACTAAAATCACAAGGGTATTAAAAGAGGATAACATCAAAGCTGCTTTCATAGACAACCTGGAAGCTTTCTACAACAGATGGGAACATAAAAAGTCTGGGCTGAATGGTACTGCCCTTGATACTGGCCATGTAGTCAGAAACTGTAAGGCTGGAGGTGATGTCCTGGTAGTCAGTAAATGTGGGGCTGATAGTGCTGTCCTGGGAGACAGTAATGGTGAAGCTGGAGGTGCTGTCCTGGGAGACAGTAATGGTGAAGCTGGAGGTGCTGTCCTGGGAGACAGTAATGGTGAAGCTGGAGATGCTGTCCTGGGAGACAGTAATGGGGAAGCTGGAGATGCTGTCCTGGGAGACAGTAATGGTGAAGCTGGAGATTTTGTCCAGGTAGTCGGGAATTATACGCAGGAAGGAATAGATATAAATGACCTCATAGGGGACAGGAGCCGTAGTGGGGAAACAAGTGTAGTCAAAGATAAGATAAAACCAATATTGCAAACTAGAAATACCACAGGAAATAGCAAACAAGAGGACTCCACTAGCTATAGTGAGGATATATTACCAAAAACAACTGGTGGGAGCTCCATTGTTGGTGCTAGGGAGGATAGGAATAAGACAGGGAAACATGCACCAACAGGGAATACAGTCACAGAAACCCAAGGCAAACGGAAACCAAGCCTGTGCACATACTATGCACTTGGTATCTGTAGACATGGGAAATCTGGAAAAACAGACGGGACGTGCAACTATGACCACCCTAGAAAATGCCATGTCCATATGACAACAGGAAAATGCAAACTCCCTTCCTGTAAGCTTTTTCACCCTGAAATGTGTACCTCTTCAGTACAGGAAAGACTGTGCTATAACTTAAATTGCCAGGCACACCATCTAAAGGGTACAAAAAGATACAAAACATCCAGGCCATGGGAAAACCTGGGTAGCCACAGCCACTCAAGAGGGAGAGGTTTTTTAGTGCCAGGAAGGAAAAAAAACTGGCAGGAAATGGCAGAAATTGTACACCAAATCCAGTCATTCCTGGAGTGGAACCACCGACCTGGGAGTGATCATGTCGGAGGATCTCACCTTCAAGGACCATAACATTGTATCAATCGCATCTGCTAGAAAAATGACAGGATGGATAATGAGAACCTTCAAAACTAGGGAGGCCAAGCCCATGATGACACTCTTCAGGTCACTTGTTCTATCTAGGCTGGAATATTGCTGCACACTAACAGCACCTTTCAAGGCAGGTGAAATTGCTGACCTAGAAAATGTACAGAGAACCTTCACGGCGCGCATAACGGAGATAAAACACCTCAATTACTGGGAGCGCTTGAGGTTCTTGAACCTGTATTCCCTGGAACGCAGGCGGGAGAGATACATGATTATATACACCTGGAAAATCCTAGAGGGACTAGTACCGAACTTGCACACGAAAATCACTCACTACGAAAGCAAAAGACTTGGCAGGCGATGCACCATCCCCCCAATGAAAAGCAGGGGTGTCACTAGCACGTTAAGAGACCATACAATAAGTGTCAGGGGCCCGAGACTGTTCAACTGCCTCCCAGCATACATAAGGGGGATTACCAACAGACCCCTGGCAGTCTTCAAGCTGGCACTGGACAAGCACCTAAAGTCGGTTCCTGACCAGCCGGGCTGTGGCTCGTACTTTGGTTTGCGTGCAGCCAGCAGCAACAGCCTGGTTGATCAGGCTCTGATCCACCAGGAGGCCTGGCCACGGACCGGGCCGCGGGGGCGTTGACCCCCGGAACTCTCTCCAGGTAAATTCCAGGTATGTATGTATGTATGTATGTATGTATGTATGTATGTATGTATGTATATATATATATATGTTTATATATGTATATGTATATATATATATATATATATATATATATATATATATATATATATATGTGTGTGTGTGTGTGTGTGTGTGTGTGTGTGTGTGTGTGTGTGTGTGTGTGTGTGTGTGTGTGTGTGTGTGTGTGTGTGTGTGTGTGTGGATAACTGTAGTGTAATGAAGACTTGTCAGTGGTCAGTATTAACCATTATAAGGTAATGAGTCTGTTAGGTCTGAGACCTAACAGAGAGGACCAGCTCCAGGATGTTTGTTCAGGAGACAATCAGAACAGATCAGCACTACTGTGATGATGTGCAGCATTTAACATGCTTCCGTTTCACTCTTGTGTGACCGAAAATTAGTACCGTCTTGTGATACATTACTTCTGAGGTCGTTGTCACCTGCAGAACCTACACTAAGGTTGTGTACGACACTAGCTTCACCAGGTCCAGCCTGACTGATGTACTGAAGGACACTAGCTTCACCAGGTCCATCCTGACTAATGTACTGAAGGACACTAGCTTCACCAGGTCCAGCCTGACTAATGTACTGAAGGACACTAGCTTCACCAGGTCCATCCTGACTAATGTACTGAAGGACACTAGCTTCACCAGGTCCATCCTGACTAATGTACTGAAGGACACTAGCTTCACCAGGTCCACCCTGACTAATGTACTGAAGGACACTAGCTTCACCAGGTCCAGCCTGACTAATGTACTGAAGGACACTAGCTTCACCAGGTCCATCCTGACTAATGTACTGAAGGACACTAGCTTCACCAGGTCCATCCTGACTAATGTACTGAAGGACACTAGCTTCACCAGGTCCAGCCTGACTAATGTACTGAAGGACACTAGCTTCACCAGGTCCATCCTGACTAATGTACTGAAGGACACTAGCTTCACCAGGTCCATCCTGACTAATGTACTGAAGGACACTAGCTTCACCAGGTCCATCCTGACTAATGTACTGAAGGACACTAGCTTCACCAGGTCCAGCCTGACTAATGTACTGAAGGACACTAGCTTCACCAGGTCCATCCTGACTAATGTACTGAAGGACACTAGCTTCACCAGGTCCAGCCTGACTAATGTACTGAAGGACACTAGCTTCACCAGGTCCATCCTGACTAATGTACTGAAGGACACTAGCTTCACCAGGTCCATCCTGACTAATGTACTGAAGGACACTAGCTTCACCAGGTCCACCCTGACTAATGTACTGAAGGACACTAGCTTCACCAGGTCCAGCCTGACTAATGTACTGAAGGACACTAGCTTCACCAGGTCCAGCCTGACTAATGTACTGAAGGACACTAGCTTCACCAGGTCCAGCCTGACTAACGTCAAACGAACTACCACATCAGCCTTGGAACAGTTTCTCCAGCAAACTTTTTAAAAATAATTCCACACAATTTTCAGAGATGCAGGGCGATATGAGTCAAGTTCCGGCTATAAGTGAGGCGATCGAGTGTTTCTCTATTTCACAAGTGTTGAGTCACGACCTCTGATGGCCACTTTAGCGGGGCTTACACTTAAGTTCCTTCTAAGTGCATACCACTTCCGCAGCCCCCCCCCACTCGCACCCCTGACCTGCTACTGTAAGGCCCCATGAAGCGGCCCATTAGTGCATGGCCCAGTGCAGCGGCCCATTAATGCAGGGCCCCACGCAGCGGCCCACAAGTACACGGCCTCATGCAGTGCCTCCCTTGTAAGTTCCTCCCCCTGGTAGCACCACCCCTTTCATGGTGGCACTGCTCACTGCCCTGGTGGCCCCTCTGACCCCCTAGTGAACTTCACCGCTGCGGGCAAGGTCTTCCAGTGAAGCTGCGAGAGACTTGGCAAGGCATCAATGCAACGCACTCTGGCTGCTTCTAAGTCTGAGAACCTAGTTGCCAGCCTCGCGGATGTCGACCGTAAAGGACGTGGATCATATGTGCCTCTTTTGCTGGGGAAGAAGAAGGAGGCCTCCACTGGTGCTCTAGTTGTGAGGGTATACAATACACGAGCGTGCTGACCCACCACCACCAGGGAATGTGAACACAAAATATGATGCACCACCCACTCACCCTGTGCCAACACTCTTTCATCACCCCACCAGAGAGAAAACCCACATATGCCACATACAGACATATTCATAAGTGATTCCTTCAAACTTTGTGTACCACATTACAGAATAAGTATACCTTTTTATCCATTTATAACAGACGGGGTGGCAGGAGACGTGGAATGTTTGTACGGCCCCACAGAGAAATCCAATAATTTTATCTCGAAGTATTTTTGTATCTTATTCAAGGCTATGAGTCCCCACAATTCACACTAGAAGTAGACTCTATCTACCTATAATATATTATATAGACGTATAGATGAGTGGCTGCAATTTATCCAAAAATTAGACGATGTTTCTCTATGACTTTCGTGGCGTGATAATAACTCAGGACTGAAGGAAATGTCTGCCAATGTTCGTCTCTAATTTGCGGTTTAGTTCCGAATCGTTGCAGCCACAATATTGTGACTTACGTCCTCATGGATGGGAAGAATCTCGAAAATATTAGAGGTAAGGGATCCTATAAATAAAACCAAACTAGAATAGAATATCAAAGCATTGTAGGAGGAACAATTAAGACAGAAGTGGTGTGTCAATACTGCTCTAAGATACAACAAGAAACAGAAATACAATACCACAACACACTGTAGAAAGCAGCATCTCTGGAATTCAAAACAAGGAACAATGAATATAATAATTACAAGGAACAAGGAATAAATATAATAATTGTAGTACATATAAACAGCCTGCAGCAGCCCCGGCCAACAACACATTGATTCACTTGTGTTGTTTAAGTGAAGATGAGAATCTGATAAAATTAAGATTTTGATAACTTATTTGAGGGATTTATTTGTTATAATACAACCTGTTACTGAGCATTAACGAGGCTGTAGTCCAACAAAATACGACTAACGAGGCTGAAGTCCAACAAAATACGACTAACGAGGCTGAAGTCCAACAAAAGATGACTAACGAGGCTGAAGTCCAACAAAATACGACTAACGAGGCTGTATTGGAACAAAATACGACTAACGAGGCTGTAGTGGAACAAAATACGACTAACGAGGCTGTAGTGGAACAAAATACGACTAACGAGGCTGTAGTGTAACAAAATACGACTAACGAGGCTGTAGTGTAACAAAATACGACTAACGAGGCTGTAGTGTAACAAAATACGACTAACGAGGCTGTAGTGTAACAAAATACGACTAACGAGGCTGTAGTGTAACAAAATACGACTAACGAGGCTGTAGTGTAACAAAATACGACTAACGAGGCTGTAGTGTAACAAAATACGACTAACGAGGCTGTAGTGTAACAAAATACGACTAACGAGGCTGTAGTGTAACAAAATACGACTAACGAGGCTGTAGTGTAACAAAATACGACTAACGAGGCTGTAGTGTAACAAAATACGACTAACGAGGCTGTAGTGTAACAAAATACGACTAACGAGGCTGTAGTGGAACAAAATACGACTAACGAGGCTGTAGTGGAACAAAATACGACTAACGAGGCTGTAGTGGAACAAAATACGACTAACGAGGCTGTAGTGGAACAAAATACGACTAACGAGGCTGTAGTGTAACAAAA
>NC_091292.1:555703-615157 GCF_038502225.1 Cherax quadricarinatus
TGTCAGGCCCATACTGGAGGGTATGCAGCACCTGTTTGGAACCCGCACTTGATAAAGCACGTCAAGAAACTAGAGAAAGTACGAAGGTTTGCGACAAGGTTAGTTCCAGAGCTGAGGGAATGTCCTATGAAGAAAGATTAAGGGGAAATCGGCCTGACGACACTGGAGGACAGGAGGGTCAGGGGAGACATGATAACGACATATAAAATACTGCGTGGAATAGACAAGGTGGACAAAGACAGGATGTTCCAGGAGGGGACACAGAAACAAGAGGCCACAATTGGAAGTTGAAGACACAAATGAGTCAGAGAGATAGTAGGAAGTATTTCTTCAGTCATAGAGTTGTAAGGCAGTGGAATAGCCTAGAAAATGACGTAGTGGAGGCAGGAACCATACACAGTTTTAAGACGAGGTTTGATAAAGCTCATGGGGCAGGGAGAGAGATGACCTAGTAGCAATCAGCGAAGAGGCGGGGCCAGGAGCTATGACTCGATCCCTGAAACCACAAATAGGTGAGTACAAATAGGTGAGTACACACACACATACACACACACACAGACACACACAGACACACACACACACAGACACACACACACACACACACACACACACACACACACACAGGAACAAGCACTTGTAAGCTGTAGTACACACGCAAACACACACATACACAGGATTTCACACCGTCCTGTAAACTGACCATCTGAACCTGGACCATCTCTCTCCCCCTCTCTTCCTATCCTAGGTAGAGACCTATCTCTACCTTTCTCACTTTTTACCTATATCTCTCTCTCTACCTATCTCTCTCTCTCTCTTCCCTCTCCCATCTCTCCCCTCTAACATCTCTTACCTCTAACACCTCCCCCCCTCTAACATCTCTCCCCTCCCACACGTTACTGAATTCACAAACACAATGAGTAACTGTATGTTGCTACCAACAGTAACAAAACCTACAAGAGTTACAGAGACTAGTGTTTCCCTACTTGACCACATCTGGACCAACACCATATCCCCTTTAAAATCAGGCATAATTACAGATAATACCACAGACCACTACCCTACTTTCCTCATAACAACTCTTGGTAAATTACCCCAAGACACTACTAAAGTCACCTTCAGACTTCACAATGAGGCAGCCATTAATAACTTCACAACAGCTGTAGCAAAACATTGACTGGCACACTGAGCTAGAAATCAATACAGATATTGACGAATGTATTAATAATTTTCTAAAAAAGACTCAATACCTCTATAACAAGCACTGCCCTAAAAAAAACTATGCAGATGACAGCTAAGAGACTGAACAGTCCCTGGCTAACACCCCAGCATTCTCAAATCCATAAATACAAAACACCAATATGAAAAACAGTACAGAATGGGTCACATAACCAGAGACCAAACAAAACGTTACTCGTCAATCCTAACCAGCCTGATAAGAAGGGCAAAAAAATTGTATTATGAGAACAGATTATCCAACTTACGAGGTGATATAAAAAAGACCTGGAAAACCCTATCAGAAATTCTGGGAACAAAAAAGATATCACGAAATAGCGAAATAAAATTAGCAAAATCAGATGAACCCCAACTCCCACCAACAGAAACAGCAAACAGACTCAATGATTTCTTCTCCACTATAGGACAAAACCTTGCCAATAAAATCCCAAGCTCAGATACCCCACCAAATGACTACCTCACCGGCAACTACCCGAACACACTGTTCCTAGCTCCGACTAACCCATACGAAGTCTCCCTTATTATCAACGCACTAAAAAACAAGGCAGGAGATTTAAATACCTTACCACCCTTTATATACAAAAAAAGCGTCACAAGTGCTATCACCAATCATTGCAACACTCTTTAACAAATCCATTGAATCCTCCACCTTCCCTACAGTACTCAAAATAGCAAGGGTCACCCCGATCCACAAAGGAGGAGACCAAACAGAGTTGAATAACTATAGGCCAATATCCAACTTACACCCTCTCTCAAAAATCTTCGAAAAATTAATTCATAAACGAATCTACTCCTACCTTATCTCCCAAAACATACTCAACCCCTGCCAATTTGGATTCAGGCCTAATAAAAATACTAATGATGCTATTATACACATGCTAGAACATATATACACTGCAATAGAGAAAAAAGAAGTCCCACTGGGGATCTTCATTGACTTACGTAAAGCTTTTGATACAGTTGACCATGACTTGCTCCACGTAAAATTATCACACTATGGTATAAGAGGGCACTCCCTCAACTACCTCAAGTCATACCTCAGCAACAGAAGCCAATATGTGTACGCAAATGGGGCAAACTCTTCTGCACAACCAATTACAGTTGGTGTCCCACAGGGAAGTGTCCTTGGCCCTCTTCTCTTTCTCCTATACATAAATGACCTACCAAATGCTTCTCAATTACTCAAACCCACACTATTTGCTGATGACACAACATACGTCTTCTCCCACCCGAGCCCAGTCACGCTAGCCAATACTGTAAATACCGAATTACAGAAAATATCTACCTGGATGAGTACTAACAAACTTACACTAAACATTGACAAAACCTACTTCATTCAGTTTGGTAACAGAGCTACAGATGTCCCTCTTAACATAATGATAAACGGATCACCTATCACAAAGCTAACAGAGGGAAAATTCTTAGGAATCCACCTTGATAATAGACTCAAATTTCATACACATATACAACAAATTTCTAAGAAAATTTCCAAGACTGTAGGCATACTATCGAAGATACGGTACTATGCTCCACAGTCAGCCCTCCTGGCCCTATATCACTCTCTTATTTACCCCTATCTCACCTATGGAATTTGTGCATGGGGCTCAACAACAAGTAACCATCTCAGACCACTAATTACCCAACAAAAGGCTGCAGTTAGAATGATAACAAATTCTCACTACAGGCAGCACACTCCACCAATATTCAATACACTCAACCTACTCACCATACAAAACATCCATACTTATTACTGCACCTATTACATACATAGAACACTCAACTCTGATATTAACCCTCCCCTCAAACATCTCCTTGCCAACCTCAACAGAACACATGACCATAACACAAGGCACAGATCACTCTTTGATATTCCTCGTGTCCATCTCACGCTATGCAAAAACTCAATGCACATAAAAGGCCCTAAAATCTGGAATTCATTACCTGTAAATATAAAAGAAACACTACCTGTTTATAAATTCAAGTCTCTTCTCAAAGATCACTTACTCACCCAAAACCAAATAAATACTGAATAACTGAACCTTATAAATTGTATATCTTAAATGTTTCTCACAATTATATCACATAAATGTTAAACCTAAAACCCAATCTAACTTTATTATTTTTTAAATTCACTACCTAACAGAATACTCCATTCTACTGAATTTACAACAATGCATGCAACCATATGACCTGTCTTTGTAATACTCACTTGTGCTTTATAGTAATCAGTTTACATTAATGTTTTATCACTGATTTCATCATTGCTTAGTTAATCTTAAGTTAATTTTAAGCCAGCCCGTAATGCTATGCATAGTATAAGTGGCTTTGGCATGCTGCTCTTATCTGTATTTTTTTTTGTACCTCTGTAAGTGTGCTCAAATTATAAATAAATAAAAAAAATAAATAAATCTCTCCCCTCTCCCTTTCCCCATCTCTCTCCCCTCCTCCCCTCCCCTCTCCCCCCTAGCCTCTCTCTCTCCCCTCTCGCTCTTCCATCTCCTCCCTCTTTCCCCCCTTCTCCCCCTCTCTTTGCCTTCTCTCTCTCTCTCTCTCCCTCCCTCTCTCCCTCCCCTCTCTCCCCTCTCTCTCTCCCTCCCTCTCTCCTCCCTCTCCTCCCTCTCTCTCTCCTCTCTCTCTCTCTCTCTCTCTCTCTCTCTCTCTCTCTCTCTCTCTCTCTCTCTCTCTCTCTCTCTCTCTCCCTCTCTCTCTCTCTTGCTCTCTCTCTTCCCCATTTTCCCTTCTAACTCTCCCCTCTCCTACCCTTCCCTTCACTCTCTCCCCCTCTCTCTCTCACTCTCTCTCCCTCTCTCCGTCTCTCCCTCTCTCTCTCTCTCTCTCTCTCTCTCTCTCTCTCTCTCTCTCTCTCTCTCTCTCTCTCTCTCTCTCTCTCTCTCTCTCTCAACCTCTCTTCCCCATTTTCCTTCTAACTCTCCCCCTCTTCTACCCTTCCCTTCCTCTCTCTCCCCTCTCTCTCTCACTCTCCTCTCTCTTCCCCCTTTTCCTTCTCACTATCCCCCTCTCTCTACTACCCTCTCTCTCTCTCTCTCTCCATCTCTTCTCCATTTTTCCCTTCTCACTCTCCCCCTCTCCTTCCCTTCCCTCTCTTTCCCCCTCTCACACTCTCTCTCCCCCTTTCTCACTCTTCCCCTCTCTCTCTCCTTCTACCTTTCCCTTCTCTCTTCTCTCACAAAAGAAAAAAAAATGGTGGGGACTCGCAGGAACCAAGGATCAGATGAGAATGGTTCTGGTAGGGAGGAGTGGATGGAGGAGCAGTGGAAAAGGATGGAACAAGAGTGGGAGAGAAAATTAGGAGAGCTTTCTGAAAAAATGGAGAAAGAGCTCTCTGTGAAATTGGAAAAGAGGTCAAAGAATTGGGAGGCACAAGTCGAAACTGCAGTAGCCAAGATAAGGGTCCTAGAAGTTGAGATAAATAGGCTGAAACGAGTTACAGGGGCAGTGACCAGAGAAGACACAGCATATGAAGCTGCGAGGCCGAACAGGAAAGAAGGAATTATGAATTATGCTAAGGTCATATCAGCCTGCCAAGGAGGACCAAGGAGTGAAAAGGAAGAACAGCTGGTTGCAGATGGAGAGGGTGGTAGGTCGAATGCTGAGGCACAACCATGCTATCAAGAGCCACTGGAAAAATCAAGGGAGAAACTGACCACATACAGGCAGGATCCAGAGTCACAGAGGGTGAGGCAATGGGAGGAGGAAAGGGCAAAATCAGTGTTTATCCATGGGCTTCAGGAGAGAGAGGAAAGGACACACACTGAAAGGCAGCAGGAAGAAACAAAGGAGATTGAGAAAATCATCACGGAAATAGGTGAAGAGATGGACGAGATTGTAAATTTTCAGAGAATAGGGGGGTACTCGAAGGGGAGAAACCGACCAATCAAGCTGATTCTCAGGACGGAAACAGTGCAGAACAGGATCCTCCAAGAGAAACCACGATTGAAATACTCGGAAGAGTACAAGAGGGTGTTCCTAGACAGAGACAGAACAAAATCAGAATGACAGCAGCTGAGGGAGAGGACAAAAAAGCGAAAGAAGCTAGGAAAAGAGACAAGGATGGAACCAGCAGAGGTCAGTCAGAGCAGAACAGAACAGCAAGGGCAAGCACACACACAACTATTCTCAGAACCATACAACCTATCACACCATCCCAACACACACTACAATCCATACCCCCAGCCTCCACCCAACACCGAGCTATAGAATCCCACAGTATGCCACCAGGTCTCCCACCCTCACAGGCCCCCCAAACCACAGTGTTGGAAAGGAAACTGAAGGTATGGTACACAAACGCTGATGGAATAACAAATAAGTGGGAGGAGTGGCATGAAAGAGTCAAAGAAGCATCACCGGACATCATAGCTCTCACAGAAACCAAGCTTACAGGTATGATAACAGATGCCATCTTTCCAACGGGATACCAAATCCTGAGGAAAGACAGAGGGAACAGGGGGGGGGTGGAGGAGTGGCATTGCTGATCAAAAATCGCTGGAATTTTGATGAGCTGGAGAGAGGAGACAGCAGAGAAGAAAGTGATTACATAGCGGGAACGCTTCACTCTGGAGGTCCCAAGGTGGTAATAGCAGTGATGTATAACCCACCACAGAACAGCAGGAGGCCAAGGCAAGTGTACGACGGGAGCAATAGAGCGATGGTTGACACACTGGCTAGAGTGGCTAGAAGAGCTCATGTATGCAGGGCAAAGCTCCTGATCATGGGTGACTTTAACCACAAGGAGATCGATTGGGAGAACTTGGACCCACATGGGGGCCAAGATACATGGAGGGCTAAGATGATGGAGGTGGTACTGGAAAACTTCATGTGCCAACACGTAAGGGACACTACAAGAGAGAGAGGAGAGGATGAACCAGCAAGGCTGGACTTAGTATTCACCTTGAGTAGTGCAGATATCGAGGACATCACATATGAAAGACCCCTTGGGGCCAGTGACCATGTGGTTTTAAGCTTCGAATACACAGTAGAGCTACAAGTGGAGGGAGAAGCAGGAAGGCCAGGACGAAAGAAGCCAAACTACAAGAAAGGGGACTACACAGGAATGAGGAACTTCCTGAACGGGGTTCAGTGGGACAGAGAACTGGCAGGGAAGCCAGTTAATGAGATGATGGAATATGTAGCAACAAAATGCAAGGAGGCTGAGGAGAGGTTTGTACCTAAGGGTAACAGGAATAATGAAAAAGCCAGGATGAGCCCATGGTTTACCCAAAGGTGCAGGGAGGCAAAAACCAAGTGTGCTAGGGAATGGAAGAAATATAGAAGGCAAAGGACCCAGGAGAATAAGGAGAGCAGTCGTAGAGCCAGAAACGAATATGCACAGATAAGAAGGGAGGCCCAAAGACAATATGAAAACGACATAGCAGCGAAAGCCAAATCTGACCCGAAACTGTTGTACAGCCACATCAGGAGGAAAATAACAGTCAAGGACCAGGTAATCAGGCTAAGGAAGGAAGGAAGGAGGAGAGACAACAAGAAATGACCGTGAAGTATGTGAGGAACTCAACAAGAGATTCAAAGAAGTGTTCACAGAGGAGACAGAAGGAGCTCCAGAAAGACGGAGAGGTGGGGCACACCACCAAGTGCTGGACACAGTGCACACAACCGAGGAAGAAGTGAAGAGGCTTCTGAGTGAGCTAGATACCTCAAAGGCAATGGGGCCAGATAACATCTCCCCATGGGTATTGAGAGAGGGAGCAGAGGCGCTATGTGTACCCCTAACAACAATATTCAATACATCCATCGAAACAGGGAGATTGCCTGAGGCATGGAAGACAGCAAATGTAGTCCCAATTTTTAAAAAAGGAGACAGACATGAAGCATTAAACTACAGACCAGTGTCACTGACATGTATAGTATGCAAAATCATGGAGAAGATTATCAGGAGAAGAGTGGTGGAACACCTAGAAAGGAACGATCTCATCAACAGCAGCCAACATGGTTTCAGGGATGGGAAATACTGTGTCACAAACCTACTGGAGTTCTATGACATGGTGACAGCAGTAAGACAAGAGAGAGAGGGGTGGGTGGATTGCATTTTCTTGGACTGCAGTAAGGCGTTTGACACAGTTCCACACAAGAGATTAGTGCAAAACTGGAGGACCAAGCAGGGATAACACGGAAGGCACTACAATGGATCAGGGAATACTTGTCAGGAAGACAGCAGCGAGTCATGGTACGTGGCGAGGTGTCAGAGTGGGCACCTGTGACCAGCGGGGTCCCACAGGGGTCAGTCCTAGGACCAGTGCTGTTTCTGGTATTTGTCGACGACATGACGGAAGGAATAGACTCCGAGGTGTCCCTGTTTGCAGATGACGTGAAGTTGATGAGAAGAATTCATTCGATCGAAGACCGGTAGAACTACGAAGAGATCTGGACAAGCTGCAGACCTGGTCCAGCAATTGGCTCCTGGAGTTCAATCCCACCAAGTGCAAAGTCATGAAGATTGGCGAAGGGCAAAGAAGACCGCAGACGGAGTACAGTCTAGGGGGCCAGAGACTACAAACCTCACTCAAGGAAAAAGATCTTGGGGTGAGTATAACACCAGGCACATCTCCTGAAGCGCACATCAACCAAATAACTGCTGCAGCATATGGGCGCCTGGCAAACCTCAGAACAGCATTCCGACATCTTAATAAGGAATCATTCAGGACCCTGTACACCGTGTACGTTAGGCCCATATTGGAGTATGCGGCACCAGTTTGGAACCCACACCTAGCCAAGCACGTGAAGAAACTAGAGAAAGTGCAAAGGTCTGCAACAAGACTAGTCCCAGAGCTAAGAGGTATGTCCTACGAGGAGAGGTTAAGGGAAATCAACCTGACGACACTGGAGGACAGGAGAGATAGGGGGGACATGATAACGACATACAAAATACTGAGAGGAATTGACAAGGTGGACAAAGACAGGATGTTCCAGACATTGGACACAGTAACAAGGGGACACAGTTGGAAGCTGAAGACACAGATGAATCACAGGGATGTTAGGAAGTATTTCTTCAGCCACAGAGTAGTCAGTAAGTGGAATAGTTTGGGAAGCGATGTAGTGGAGGCAGGATCCATACATAGCTTTAAGCAGAGGTATGATAAAGCTCACGGCTCAGGGAGAGTGACCTAGTAGCGATCAGTGAAGAGGCGGGGCCAGGAGCTCGGACTCGACCCCCGCAACCTCAACTAGGTGAGTACAAATAGGTGAGTACACATACACACATACACACACACACACACACACACACACACACACACACACACACACACACACACACACACACACACACACACACACACACACACACACCAGGCACATCTGAAGCGAACATCAACCAAATAACTGCTGCAGCATATGGGCGCCTAGCAAACCTCAGAACAGCATTCCGACATCTTAATAAGGAATCATTCAGGAAACTAGAGAAAGTGCAAAGGTTTGCAACAAGACTAGTCCCAGAGCTATGAGGTATGTCCTACGAGGAGAGGTTATGGGAAATCAACCTGACAACACTGGAGGAAAGGAGAGATAGGGGGGACATGATAACGACATACAAAGTACTGAGAGGAATTGACAAGGTGGACAAAGACAGGATGTTCCAGAGATGGGACACAGCAACAAGGGGACACAGTTGGAAGTTGAAGACACAGATGAATCACAGGGTTGTTAGGAAGTATTTCTTAAACCACAGAGTAGTCATGAAGTGGAATAGTTTGGGAAGCGATGTAGTGGAGGCAAGTTCCATACATAGCTTCAACCAAAGGTATGATGAAGCTCACGGTTCAGGGAGAGTGACCTAGTAGGGACCAGTGAAGATGCGGAGCCAGGAGCTTGGACTCGACCCCTGCAACGTCAACTAGGTGAGTACACACACACACACACACACCAACGCGCGCGCGCACACACACACACACACACACACACACACACACACACACACACACACACACACCAACATGCACGCACACACACACATACACACATACACACACACACATGCACACACATATACAACAGGCCTAGTGTCTAATCGACATGTGCCTAGGACAAAATGGTAACTAACTAACACACACACACATATACACATACACACACACACATGCGCACTTACACACACACACATGCACACACATATACAACAGGCTAGTGTCTAATCGACATGTGCCTGGGACAAAATGGTAACTAACACACACACACACATATACACATACACACACACACATGCGCACTTACACACACACACATGCACACACATATACAACAGGCCTAGTGTCTAATCGACATATGCCTGGGACAAAATGGTAACTAACACACACACACACACACCAACACGCACACACACACACATACACACTTACACATACACACATGCACACACATATACAACAGGCCTAGTGTCTAATCGACATGTGCCTGGGACAAAATGGTAACTAACACACACACACACACACACACACATATACACATACACACACACACACACATGAACACACATATACAACAGGCCTAGTGTCTAATCGACATGTGCCTAGGACAAAATGGTAACTAACTAACACACACACACGGGTGAAAGGGACAGCCACCATGCAGTTGGGTAAGTATCTGAGAGTGAGGCGGGCGAGGGTAATATGTGGATCATTAACCAAGCCGCTGCTCAACCTGTTATATATAAATCACTGGTCGTGGGTCATCTGTGACTGTGTATGCAGAAGATGTGACTTTGTTGAGTAAAATGTACATGGGAGAAAACGGTGAACATAACAGGATATTAGAGAGGTCCAACATTTGGCTGCTGGAGTTCAATCCACAATAAGTGTCTGGCTAGATAAGTGGGGCAGGAGTGGGAGTACACACTACCAGGACACAAGCTACAAATCACCCAGGAATGACGTGTATCTGGTTAGGTTAGGTAAAGTTTGTCAGGAAGCAGGATGTTTTCTGATGTTGGTCTTAGTCCTATTATGAACTGTAATTGGAGCTTTTGGTCATGTGACCGAAGCCTTCCACTGGCTTACACCCCCCCACCCCTTCAAAAATTATGGCTATAATTATAACTGTTAGAGAGGCATCTTAACACGTATCTGGGAGTAAGGTCAACATTTATCATATTTTGAGTTGCAGGCGAAGTGCATAACCTCAGCAGACAGTGTGAGGCTCGGTCACTGTCACAGCAGCCATCAACAACCTCAGCAGACAGTGTGAGGCTCGGTCACTGTCACAGCAGCCATTAACAACCTCAGCAGACAGTGTGAGGCTCGGTCACTGTCACAGCAGCCATCAACAACCTCAGCAGACAGTGTGAGGCTCGGTCACTGTCACAGCAGCCATCAACAACCTCAGCAGACAGTGTACACCATGAGACAGTGTCATCATGAGACATTGTGCACCATGAGACAGTGTCATCATGAGACAGTGTACACCATGAGACAGTGTCATCATGAGACAGTGTACACCATGAGACAGTGTACACCATGAGACAGTGTACACCATGAGACAGTGTCCTCATGAGACAGTGTCATCATGAGACAGTGTACACCATGAGACAGTGTACACCATGAGACAGTGTACACCATGAGACAGTGTCCTCATGAGACAGTGTACACCATGAGACAGTGTACACCATGAGACAGTGTACACCATGAGACAGTGTACACCATGAGACAGTGTACACCATGAGACAGTGTCATCATGAGACAGTGTACACCATGAGACAGTGTACACCATGAGACAGTGTACACCATGAGACAGTGTACACCATGAGACAGTGTCATCATGAGACAGTGTACACCATGAGACAGTGTCATCATGAGACAGTGTACACCATGAGACAGTGTCCTCATGAGACAGTGTACACCATGAGACAGTGTACACCATGAGACAGTGTCCTCATGAGACAGTGTCATCATGAGACAGTGTACACCATGAGACAGTGTACACCATGAGACAGTGTCATCATGAGACATTGTGCACCATGAGACAGTGTACACCATGAGACAGTGTACACCATGAGACAGTGTCCTCATGAGACAGTGTCATCATGAGACAGTGTACACCATGAGACAGTGTCATCATGAGACAGTGTACACCATGAGACAGTGTCCTCATGAGACAGTGTCATCATGAGACAGTGTACACCATGAGACAGTGTCCTCATGAGACAGTGTACACCATGAGACAGTGTACACCATGAGACAGTGTCCTCATGAGACAGTGTCATCATGAGACAGTGTACACCATGAGACAGTGTCATCATGAGACAGTGTACACCATGAGACAGTGTCCTCATGAGACAGTGTCATCATGAGACAGTGTACACCATGAGACAGTGTACACCATGAGACAGTGTACACCATGAGACATTGTGCACCATGAGACAGTGTCATCATGAGACAGTGTACACCATGAGACAGTGTCATCATGAGACAGTGTACACCATGAGACAGTGTCCTCATGAGACAGTGTACACCATGAGACAGTGTACACCATGAGACAGTGTCCTCATGAGACAGTGTCATCATGAGACAGTGTACACCATGAGACAGTGTACACCATGAGACAGTGTCATCATGAGACATTGTGCACCATGAGACAGTGTACACCATGAGACAGTGTACACCATGAGACAGTGTCCTCATGAGACAGTGTCATCATGAGACAGTGTACACCATGAGACAGTGTCATCATGAGACAGTGTACACCATGAGACAGTGTCATCATGAGACATTGTGCACCATGAGACAGTGTCATCATGAGACATTGTGCACCATGAGACAGTGTCATCATGAGACAGTGTACACCATGAGACAGTGTCATCATGAGACAGTGTACACCATGAGACAGTGTCATCATGAGACATTGTGCACCATGAGACAGTGTCATCATGAGACAGTGTACACCATGAGACAGTGTCATCATGAGACAGTGTCATCATGAGACAGTGTACACCATGAGACAGTGTCATCATGAGACAGTGTACACCATGAGACAGTGTCATCATGAGACAGTGTCAACATGAGACAGTGTACACCATGAGATATTGTGCACCATGAGACAGTGTCATCATGAGACAGTGTACACCATGAGACAGTGTCATCATGAGACAGTGTACACCATGAGACAGTGTCATCATGAGACAGTGTCATCATGAGACAGTGTACACCATGAGACAGTGTCATCATGAGACATTGTGCACCATGAGACAGTGTCATCATGAGACAGTGTACACCATGAGACAGTGTCATCATGAGACAGTGTACACCATGAGACAGTGTACACCATGAGACAGTGTCATCATGAGACAGTGTACACCATGAGACAGTGTACACCGTGAGACAGTGTACACCATGAGACAGTGTCATCATGAGACAGTGTACACCATGAGACAGTGTCACCATGAGACAGTGTACACCATGAGACAGTGTACACCATGAGACAGTGTCATCATGAGACAGTGTCATCATGAGACAGTGTCATCATGAGACAGTGTACACCATGAGACAGTGTACACCATGAGACAGTGTCCTCATGAGACAGTGTCATCATGAGACAGTGTCATCATGAGACAGTGTCATCATGAGACAGTGTCATCATGAGACAGTGTACACCATGAGACAGTGTCATCATGAGACAGTGTACACCATGAGACAGTGTACACCATGAGACAGTGTACACCATGAGACAGTGTCCTCATGAGACAGTGTCATCATGAGACAGTGTCATCATGAGACAGTGTCATCATGAGACAGTGTCATCATGAGACAGTGTCATCATGAGACAGTGTCATCATGAGACAGTGTACACCATGAGACAGTGTACACCATGAGACAGTGAACACCATGAGACAGTGTCCTCATGAGACAGTGTCATCATGAGACAGTGTCATCATGAGACAGTGTCATCATGAGACAGTGTCATTATGAGACAGTGTCATCATGAGACAGTGTCATCATGAGACAGTGTCATCATGAGACAGTGTCATCATGAGACAGTGTACACCATGAGACAGTGTACACCATGAGACAGTGTCATCATGAGACAGTGTACACCATGAGACAGTGTACACCATGAGACAGTGTCATCATGAGACAGTGTCATCATGAGACATTGTGCACCATGAGACAGAGTACACCATGAGACAGTGTCCTCATGAGACAGTGTCATCATGAGACAGTGTCATCATGAGACAGTGTCATCATGAGACAGTGTCATCATGAGACAGTGTCATCATGAGACAGTGTCATCATGAGACATTGTGCACCATGAGACAGTGTACACCATGAGACAGTGTACACCATGAGACAGTGTACACAGTGTCATCATGAGACAGTGTCATCATGAGACAGTGTCATCATGAGACAGTGTCATCATGAGACAGTGTCATCATGAGACAGTGTACACCATGAGACAGTGTACACCATGAGACAGTGTCATCATGAGACAGTGTACACCATGAGACAGTGTACACCATGAGACAGTGTCATCATGAGACATTGTGCACCATGAGACAGTGTACACCATGAGACAGTGTCATCATGAGACATTGTGCACCATGAGACATTGTGCACCATGAGACAGTGTACACCATGAGACAGTGTCATCATGAGACAGTGTCATCATGAGACAGTGTCATCATGAGACAGTGTACACCATGAGACAGTGTACACCATGAGACAGTGTACACCATGAGACAGTGTACACCATGAGACAGTGTCACCATGAGACAGTGTACACCATGAGACAGTGTACACCATGAGACAGTGTACACCATGAGACAGTGTACACCATGAGACAGTGTACACCATGAGACAGTGTACACCATGAGACAGTGTCATCATGAGACAGTGTCATCATGAGACAGTGTACACCATGAGACAGTGTCATCATGAGACAGTGTCATCATGAGACAGTGTCATCATGAGACAGTGTACACCATGAGACAGTGTCATCATGAGACAGTGTACACCATGAGACAGTGTCATCATGAGACAGTGTCATCATGAGACAGTGTACACCATGAGACAGTGTCATCATGAGACAGTGTACACCATGAGACAGTGTCATCATGAGACAGTGTACACCATGAGACAGTGTACACCATGAGACAGTGTCCTCATGAGACAGTGTACACCATGAGACAGTGTCATCATGAGACAGTGTCATCATGAGACAGTGTACACCATGAGACAGTGTCATCATGAGACAGTGTACACCATGAGACCGTGTCATCATGAGACAGTGTACACCATGAGACAGTGTACACCATGAGACAGTGTACACCATGAGACAGTGTACACCATGAGACAGTGTCATCATGAGACAGTGTACACCATGAGACAGTGTACACCATGAGACAGTGTCATCATGAGACAGTGTACACCATGAGACAGTGTACACCATGAGACAGTGTCATCATGAGACAGTGTCATCATGAGACAGTGTACACCATGAGACAGTGTACACCATGAGACAGTGTACACCATGAGACAGTGTACACCATGAGACAGTGTCATCATGAGACAGTGTACACCATGAGACATTGTGCACCATGAGACAGTGTACACCATGAGACAGTGTCCTCATGAGACAGTGTACACCATGAGACAGTGTCATAATGAGACAGTGTACACCATGAGACAGTGTACACCATGAGACAGTGTACACCATGAGACAGTGTACACCATGAGACAGTGTACACCATGAGACAGTGTACACCATGAGACAGTGTACACCATGAGACAGTGTCATCATGAGACAGTGTCATCATGAGACAGTGTACACCATGAGACAGTGTACACCATGAGACAGTGTACACCATGAGACAGTGTACACCATGAGACAGTGTACACCATGAGACAGTGTACACCATGAGACAGTGTCACCATGAGACAGTGTACACCATGAGACAGTGTACACCATGAGACAGTGTACACCATGAGACAGTGTACACCATGAGACAGTGTACACCATGAGACAGTGTACACCATGAGACAGTGTCATCATGAGACAGTGTACACCATGAGACAGTGTACACCATGAGACAGTGTCATCATGAGACAGTGTCATCATGAGACAGTGTACACCATGAGACAGTGTCATCATGAGACAGTGTACACCATGAGACAGTGTACACCATGAGACAGTGTACACCATGAGACAGTGTCATCATGAGACAGTGTCATCATGAGACAGTGTCATCATGAGACAGTGTACACCATGAGACAGTGTCATCATGAGACAGTGTACACCATGAGACAGTGTACACCATGAGACAGTGTACACCATGAGACAGTGTACACCATGAGACAGTGTACACCATGAGACAGTGTCATCATGAGACAGTGTACACCATGAGACAGTGTCATCATGAGACAGTGTACACCATGAGACAGTGTACACCATGAGACAGTGTCATCATGAGACAGTGTCATCATGAGACAGTGTACACCATGAGACAGTGTACACCATGAGACAGTGTACACCATGAGACAGTGTACACCATGAGACAGTGTCATCATACACCATGAGACAGTGTACACCATGAGACAGTGTACATCATGAGACAGTGTACACCATGAGACAGTGTCATCATGAGACAGTGTACACCATGAGACAGTGTACACCATGAGACAGTGTACACCATGAGACAGTGTACACCATGAGACAGTGTACACCATGAGACAGTGTACACCATGAGACAGTGTACACCATGAGACAGTGTACACCATGAGACAGTGTACACCATGAGACAGTGTACATCATGAGACAGTGTACACCATGAGACAGTGTACACCATGAGACAGTGTACACCATGAGACAGTGTACACCATGAGACAGTGTACACCATGAGACAGTGTACACCATGAGACAGTGTACACCATGAGACAGTGTACATCATGAGACAGTGTACACCATGAGACAGTGTACACCATGAGACAGTGTACACCATGAGACAGTGTACATCATGAGACAGTGTACATCATGAGACAGTGTACATCATGAGACAGTGTACATCATGAGACAGTGTACACCATGAGACAGTGTACACCATGAGACAGTGTACACCATGAGACAGTGTACACCATGAGACAGTGTACACCATGAGACAGTGTCCTCATGAGACAGTGTCATCATGAGACAGTGTCATCATGAGACAGTGTCATCATGAGACAGTGTCATCATGAGACAGTGTCATCATGAGACAGTGTACACCATGAGACAGTGTCATCATGAGACAGTGTACACCATGAGACAGTGTACACCATGAGACAGTGTACACCATGAGACAGTGTCCTCATGAGACAGTGTCATCATGAGACAGTGTCATCATGAGACAGTGTCATCATGAGACAGTGTCATCATGAGACAGTGAGACACATCATGAGACAGTGTACACCATGAGACAGTGTACACCATGAGACAGTGTACACCATGAGACAGTGTCCTCATGAGACAGTGTCATCATGAGTCAGTGTCATCATGAGACAGTGTCATCATGAGACAGTGTCATTATGAGACAGTGTCATCATGAGACAGTGTCATCATGAGACAGTGTCATCATGAGACAGTGTCATCATGAGACAGTGTACACCATGAGACAGTGTACACCATGAGACAGTGTCATCATGAGACAGTGTACACCATGAGACAGTGTACACCATGAGACAGTGTCATCATGAGACAGTGTCATCATGAGACATTGTGCACCATGAGACAGTGTACACCATGAGACAGTGTACACCATGAGACAGTGTCCTCATGAGACAGTGTCATCATGAGACAGTGTCATCATGAGACAGTGTACAGACAATGTCATCATGAGACAGTGTCATCATGAGACAGTGTACACCATGAGACAGTGTACACCATGAGACAGTGTCATCATGAGACAGTGTACACCATGAGACAGTGTACACCATGAGACAGTGTCATCATGAGACATTGTGCACCATGAGACAGTGTACACCATGAGACAGTGTCATCATGAGACAGTGTCATCATGAGACAGTGTACACCATGAGACAGTGTCATCATGAGACAGTGTCATCATGAGACAGTGTCATAATGAGACAGTGTACACCATGAGACATTGTGCACCATGAGACAGTGTACACCATGAGACAGTGTCATCATGAGACAGTGTACACCATGAGACAGTGTACACCATGAGACAGTGTACACCATGAGACATTGTGCACCATGAGACAGTGTACACCATGAGACAGTGTGAGACAGTGTCATCATGAGACAGTGTCATCATGAGACAGTGTACACCATGAGACAGTGTACACCATGAGACAGTGTACACCATGAGACATTGTGCACCATGAGACAGTGTACACCATGAGACAGTGTCATCATGAGACAGTGTCATCATGAGACAGTGTCATCATGAGACAGTGTACACCATGAGACAGTGTACACCATGAGACAGTGTACACCATGAGACATTGTGCACCATGAGACAGTGTACACCATGAGACAGTGTCCTCATGAGACAGTGTACACCATGAGACAGTGTACACCATGAGACAGTGTACACCATGAGACAGTGTACACCATGAGACAGTGTACACCATGAGACAGTGTACACCATGAGACAGTGTACACCATGAGACAGTGTCATCATGAGACAGTGTACACCATGAGACAGTGTACATCATGAGACAGTGTCATCATGAGACAGTGTCATCATGAGACAGTGTACACCATGAGACCGTGTCATCATGAGACAGTGTACACCATGAGACAGTGTCATCATGAGACAGTGTCATCATGAGACAGTGTACACCATGAGACAGTGTCATCATGAGACAGTGTACACCATGAGACAGTGTCATCATGAGACAGTGTACACCATGAGACAGTGTACACCAGTGAGACAGTGTACACCATGAGACAGTGTCATCATGAGACAGTGTCATCATGAGACAGTGTACACCATGAGACAGTGTCATCATGAGACAGTGTCACCATGAGACAGTGTACATCATGAGACAGTGTACACCATGAGACAGTGTACACCATGAGACAGTGTACACCATGAGACAGTGTACACCATGAGACAGTGTCATCATGAGACAGTGTACACCATGAGACAGTGTACACCATGAGACAGTGTCATCATGAGACAGTGTACACCATGAGACAGTGTACACCATGAGACAGTGTCATCATGAGACAGTGTCATCATGAGACAGTGTACACCATGAGACAGTGTACACCATGAGACAGTGTACACCATGAGACAGTGTACACCATGAGACAGTCTCAACATGAGACAGTGTACACCATGAGACCGTGTGCACCATGAGACAGTGTACACCATGAGACAGTGTCCTCATGAGACAGTGTACACCATGAGACAGTGTCATAATGAGACAGTGTACACCATGAGACAGTGTACACCATGAGACAGTGTACACCATGAGACAGTGTACACCATGAGACAGTGTACACCATGAGACAGTGTACACCATGAGACAGTGTCATCATGAGACAGTGTCATCATGAGACAGTGTACACCATGAGACAGTGTACACCATGAGACAGTGTACACCATGAGACAGTGTACACCATGAGACAGTGTACACCATGAGACAGTGTACACCATGAGACAGTGTCACCATGAGACAGTGGACACCATGAGACAGTGTACACCATGAGACAGTGTACACCATGAGACAGTGTACACCATGAGACAGTGTACACCATGAGACAGTGTACACCATGAGACAGTGTCATCATGAGACAGTGTACACCATGAGACAGTGTACACCATGAGACAGTGTCATCATGAGACAGTGTCATCATGAGACAGTGTACACCATGAGACAGTGTCATCATGAGACAGTGTACACCATGAGACAGTGTACACCATGAGACAGTGTACACCATGAGACAGTGTCATCATGAGACAGTGTCATCATGAGACAGTGTCATCATGAGACAGTGTACACCATGAGACAGTGTCATCATGAGACAGTGTACACCATGAGACAGTGTACACCATGAGACAGTGTACACCATGAGACAGTGTACACCATGAGACAGTGTACACCATGAGACAGTGTACACCATGAGACAGTGTCATCATGAGACAGTGTACACCATGAGACAGTGTCAACATGAGACAGTGTACACCATGAGACAGTGTACACCATGAGACAGTGTCATCATGAGACAGTGTCATCATGAGACAGTGTACACCACGAGACAGTGTACACCATGAGACAGTGTACACCATGAGACAGTGTACACCATGAGACAGTGTACACCATGAGACAGTGTACACCATGAGACAGTGTACACCATGAGACAGTGTCCTCATGAGACAGTGTACACATCATGAGACAGTGTCATCATGAGACAGTGTCATTATGAGACAGTGTCATCATGAGACAGTGTCATCATGAGACAGTGTCATCATGAGACAGTGTCATCATGAGACAGTGTACACCATGAGACAGTGTACACCATGAGACAGTGTCATCATGAGACAGTGTACACCATGAGACAGTGTACACCATGAGACAGTGTCATCATGAGACATTGTGCACCATGAGACAGTGTACACCATGAGACAGTGTACACCATGAGACAGTGTCCTCATGAGACAGTGTCATCATGAGACAGTGTCATCATGAGACAGTGTCATCATGAGACAATGTCATCATGAGACAGTGTCATCATGAGACAGTGTACACCATGAGACAGTGTACACCATGAGACAGTGTCATCATGAGACAGTGTACACCATGAGACAGTGTACACCATGAGACAGTGTCATCATGAGACATTGTGCACCATGAGACAGTGTACACCATGAGATCATGAGACAGTGTCATCATGAGACAGTGTACACCATGAGACAGTGTCATCATGAGACAGTGTCATCATGAGACCATAATGAGACAGTGTACACCATGAGACAGTGTACACCATGAGACAGTGTACACCATGAGACAGTGTCATCATGAGACAGTGTACACCATGAGACAGTGTACACCATGAGACAGTGTACACCATGAGACAGTGTACACCATGAGACAGTGTCACTCATGAGACAGTGTCATCATGAGACAGTGTCATCATGAGACAGTGTACACCATGAGACAGTGTACACCATGAGACAGTGTACACCATGAGACAGTGTACACCATGAGACAGTGTACACCATGAGACAGTGTCATCATGAGACAGTGTCATCATGAGACAGTGTCATCATGAGACAGTGTACACCATGAGACAGTGTACACCATGAGACAGTGTACACCATGAGACATTGTGCACCATGAGACAGTGTACACCATGAGACAGTGTCCTCATGAGACAGTGTACACCATGAGACAGTGTACACCATGAGACAGTGTACACCATGAGACAGTGTACACCATGAGACAGTGTACACCATGAGACAGTGTACACCATGAGACAGTGTACACCATGAGACAGTGTACACCATGAGACAGTGTCATCATGAGACAGTGTCATCATGAGACAGTGTACACCATGAGACAGTGTCATCATGAGACAGTGTCATCATGAGACAGTGTCATCATGAGACAGTGTACACCATGAGACAGTGTCATCATGAGACAGTGTACACCATGAGACAGTGTCATCATGAGACAGTGTCATCATGAGACAGTGTACACCATGAGACAGTGTCATCATGAGACAGTGTACACCATGAGACAGTGTCATCATGAGACAGTGTACACCATGAGACAGTGTACACAATGAGACAGTGTCCTCATGAGTCAGTGTACACCATGAGACAGTGTCATCATGAGACAGTGTCATCATGAGACAGTGTACACCATGAGACAGTGTCATCATGAGACAGTGTCATCATGAGACAGTGTCATCATGAGACAGTGTACACCATGAGACAGTGTACACCATGAGACAGTGTACACCATGAGACAGTGTACACCATGAGACAGTGTCATCATGAGACAGTGTACACCATGAGACAGTGTACACCATGAGACAGTGTCATCATGAGACAGTGTACACCATGAGACAGTGTACACCATGAGACAGTGTCATCATGAGACAGTGTCATCATGAGACAGTGTACACCATGAGACAGTGTACACCATGAGACAGTGTACACCATGAGACAGTGTACACCATGAGACAGTGTCATCATGAGACAGTGTAAACCATGAGACAGTGTGCACCATGAGACAGTGTACACCATGAGACAGTGTCCCATGAGACAGTGTACACCATGAGACAGTGTCATAATGAGACAGTGTACACCATGAGACAGTGTACACCATGAGACAGTGTACACCATGAGACAGTGTACACCATGAGACAGTGTACACCATGAGACAGTGTCATCATGAGACAGTGTCATCATGAGACAGTGTACACCATGAGACAGTGTACACCATGAGACAGTGTACACCATGAGACAGTGTACACCATGAGACAGTGTACACCATGAGACAGTGTACACCATGAGACAGTGTCATAATGAGACAGTGTACACCATGAGACAGTGTACACCATGAGACAGTGTACACCATGAGACAGTGTACACCATGAGACAGTGTACACCATGAGACAGTGTACACCATGAGACAGTGTCATCATGAGACAGTGTACACCATGAGACAGTGTACACCATGAGACAGTGTCATCATGAGACAGTGTCATCATGAGACAGTGTACACCATGAGACAGTGTCATCATGAGACAGTGTACACCATGAGACAGTGTACACCATGAGACAGTGTACACCATGAGACAGTGTCATCATGAGACAGTGTCATCATGAGACAGTGTCATCATGAGACAGTGTACACCATGAGACAGTGTCATCATGAGACAGTGTACACCATGAGACAGTGTACACCATGAGACAGTGTACACCATGAGACAGTGTACACCATGAGACAGTGTACACCATGAGACAGTGTACACCATGAGACAGTGTCATCATGAGACAGTGTACACCATGAGACAGTGTCATCATGAGACAGTGTACACCATGAGACAGTGTACACCATGAGACAGTGTCATCATGAGACAGTGTCATCATGAGACAGTGTACACCATGAGACAGTGTACACCATGAGACAGTGTACACCATGAGACAGTGTACACCATGAGACAGTGTACACCATGAGACAGTGTACACCATGAGACAGTGTCATCATGAGACATTGTGCACCATGAGACAGTGTACACCATGAGACAGTGTCATCATGAGACAGTGTACACCATGAGACCGTGTCATCATGAGACAGTGTACACCATGAGACAGTGTACACCATGAGACAGTGTACACCATGAGACAGTGTACACCATGAGACAGTGTACACCATGAGACAGTGTACACCATGAGACAGTGTACATCATGAGACAGTGTACACCATGAGACAGTGTACACCATGAGACAGTGTACACCATGAGACAGTGTACATCATGAGACAGTGTACACCATGAGACAGTGTACACCATGAGACAGTGTACACCATGAGACAGTGTACACCATGAGACAGTGTACACCATGAGACAGTGTACACCATGAGACAGTGTACACCATGAGACAGTGTACATCATGAGACAGTGTACACCATGAGACAGTGTACACCATGAGACAGTGTACACCATGAGACAGTGTACATCATGAGACAGTGTACATCATGAGACAGTGTACATCATGAGACAGTGTACATCATGAGACAGTGTACATCATGAGACAGTGTACATCATGAGACAGTGTACACCATGAGACAGTGTACACCATGAGACAGTGTACATCATGAGACAGTGTACACCATGAGACAGTGTACACCATGAGACAGTGTACACCATGAGACAGTGTACACCATGAGACAGTGTACACCATGAGACAGTTGTGTACGAATGGTATATAATACCGACAAGATGAGAGTAAGACACATGTGCAACATCTGGGTATCTTTATTGTAGACGTTTCGCCATCCAGTGGCTTTATCATTACAAATTCTAGGACATAACTTGAAGACAGTAGAACTATGTACAGAAGATGAGGTAATCAGTCCCTCAACCTAGGAGTAGGTGCGAACAGCACCAGGTGCTGTTCGCACCTACTCCTAGGTTGAGGGACTGATTACCTCATCTTCTGTACATAGTTCTACTGTCTTCAAGTTATGTCCTAGAATTTGTATTGATAAAGCCACTGGATGGCGAAACGTCTACAATAAAGATACCCAGATGTTGCACATGTGTCTTACTCTCACCATGAGACAGTGTCATTTGTAGATGAATGGTTCAGAGAACCGACATGTTGATAAATTAGACACATGTGCAACTCTTGGGTATCTTTATTGAGGAAACGTTTCGCCACACAGTGGCTTCATCAGTCCATTCAAAGGAGAATCTTGAAGAACAGGAGGAGAATGAGGTAATCAGTCCCTCAACCTTGAGTCGATGTGGTCAGTCCATCAATCTTGAATAGAATACGGCATATGAGCGGAGAAGCAGCTTATAAACCGTATGGCAGGAGAGGTGTAGCAGTCATAGGTAGTGTCACATTTGTTCAATGTGGAAGTAGGTTGTGCCCAAGAATTAGGCAAGCGAAGAATTCCTAAGTATTAAGATCCCAAGAAGTTGCAGTGTCTGAACACATCGACTCAAGGTTGAGGGACTGATTACCTCATTCTCCTCCTGTTCTTCAAGATTCTCCTTTGTATGGACTGATGAAGCCACTGTGTGGCGAAACGTTTCCTCAATAAAGATACCCAAGAGTTGCACATGTGTCTAATTTATCAACATGTCGGTTCTCTGAACCATTCATCTACAAACCTGTCAGACACTGCAACTTCTTGGGATCTTAATACTTAGGAATTCTTCGCTTGCCTAATTCTTGGGCACGACCTACTTCCACATTGAACAAATGTGACACTACCTATGACTGCTACACCTCTCCTGCCATACGGTTTATAAGCTGCTTCTCCGCTCATCTGCCGTATTCTATTCAAGATTGATGGACTGAACACATCCACTCAAGGTTGAGGGACTGATTACCTCATTCTCCTCCTGTTCTTCAAGTTTCTCCTATGTATGGACTGATGAAGCCACTGTGTGGCGAAACGTTTCCTCAATAAAGATACCCATTTATTTCCATACCCAAGAGTTGCACATGTGTCTAATTTATCATCGAGACAGTGTCATCATGAGACAGTGTACACCATGAGACAGTGTCATCATGAGACAGTGTACACCATGAGACAGTGTCATCATGAGACAGTGTACACCATGAGACAGTGTCATCATGAGACAGTGTACACCATGAGACAGTGTCATCATGAGACAGTGTCATCATGAGACAGTGTCACCATGAGACAGTGTCACCATGAGACAGTGTACACCATGAGACAGTGTACACCATGAGACAGTGTACACCATGAGACAGTGTACACCATGAGACAGTGTCATCATGAGACAGTGTCACCATGAGACAGTGTCACCATGAGACAGTGTACACCATGAGACAGTGTCATCATGAGACAGTGTCACCATGAGACAGTGTCACCATGAGACAGTGTACACCATGAGACAGTGTACACCATGAGACAGTGTACACCATGAGACAGTGTACACCATGAGACAGTGTACACCATGAGACAGTGTCATCATGAGACAGTGTCACCATGAGACAGTGTCACCATGAGACAGTGTACACCATGAGACAGTGTACACCATGAGACAGTGTACACCATGAGACAGTGTACACCATGAGACAGTGTACACCATGAGACAGTGTCATCATGAGACAGTGTCACCATGAGACAGTGTCACCATGAGACAGTGTACACCATGAGACAGTGTACACCATGAGACAGTGTACACCATGAGACAGTGTACACCATGAGACAGTGTCATCATGAGACAGTGTACACCATGAGACAGTGTACACCATGAGACAGTGTACACCATGAGACAGTGTCATCATGAGACAGTGTACACCATGAGACAGTGTACACCATGAGACAGTGTCACCATGAGACAGTGTACACCATGAGACAGTGTACACCATGAGACAGTGTACACCATGAGACAGTGTACACCATGAGACAGTGTACACCATGAGACAGTGTCATCATGAGACAGTGTACACCATGAGACAGTGTCATCATGAGACAGTGTACACCATGAGACAGTGTCACCATGAGACAGTATCACCCTTAGACAGTGTCACCATGAGACAGCGTCACCATGAGACAGTGTCACAATGAGACAGTGTCACCATGAGACAGTGTCACCATGATACAGTGTCACCATGAGACAGTGTCACCATGAGACAGTGTCACCATGAGACAGTGTACACCATGAGACAGTGTACACCATGAGACAGTGTACACCATGAGACAGTGTACACCATGAGACAGTGTCATCATGAGACAGTGTACACCATGAGACAGTGTACACCATGAGACAGTGTACACCATGAGACAGTGTCATCATGAGACAGTGTACACCATGAGACAGTGTACACCATGAGACAGTGTCACCATGAGACAGTGTACACCATGAGACAGTGTACACCATGAGACAGTGTACACCATGAGACAGTGTACACCATGAGACAGTGTACACCATGAGACAGTGTCATCATGAGACAGTGTACACCATGAGACAGTGTACACCATGAGACAGTGTCACCATGAGACAGTGTACTGATCCCCACTCGGATTTAACCCCATTTATGGACACTCTTTGCTTCCTGTCTGTGAGCCATGATTCGATCCACGAGAGCACCCTTCCCCCAATGCCATGAGCTGCTACTTTCTTCAACAGTCTTTGGTGCGGAACTCTGTCAAATGCCTTACTAAAATCTAAGTAAATAATATCAAATTCTTTGTCGTGGTCAACAGCCTCAAAAGCTTTACTGAAGAAAGTTAATAAATTAGTTAGACAAGACCGGCCTCTTGTGAATCCATGCTGAGTATCATTAATCAAGCTATGCTTATAAGAAGCCATCTCGATAAGCATAGCTTGATTAATGATACTCAGCATGGATTCACAAGAGGCCGGTCTTGTCTAACTAATTTATTAACTTTCTTCAGTAAAGCTTTTGAGGCTGTTGACCACGACAAAGAATTTGATATTATTTACTTAGATTTTAGTAAGGCATTTGACAGAGTTCCGCACCAAAGACTGTTGAAGAAAGTAGCAGCTCATGGCATTGGGGGAAGGGTGCTCTCGTGGATCGAATCATGGCTCACAGACAGGAAGCAAAGAGTGTCCATAAATGGGGTTAAATCCGAGTGGGGATCAGTAACAAGTGGCGTTCCACAGGGATCAGTCTTGGGCCCGTTGTTGTTTATAATATATATCAATGATCTTGATGAAGGAATTACTAGTGATATGAGCAAATTCGCCGATGACACGAAGATAGGTAGGATAATTGATTCAAACGTAGATGTTAGGGAACTTCAGGAGGATTTAGACAAACTCTACTCTTGGTCAGAAAAGTGGCAGATGCAGTTCAATGTAGATAAATGCAAGGTTCTGAAGCTCGGGAGTGTCCATAACCCTAGCACTTATAAGTTAAATAATGTAGAACTTAACCATACAGATTGCGAAAAGGACTTGGGGGTTATGGTAAGCAGCAACCTTAAACCAAGACAGCAATGCCTAAGCGTACGTAATAAGGCAAATAGATTACTGGGATTTATATCAAGAAGTGTAAGCAACAGAAGTCCAGAGGTCATACTGCAGCTTTATACATCATTAGTAAGGCCTCACCTAGATTATGCAGCTCAATTCTGGTCTCCATATTACAGAATGGACATAAATTCGTTAGAAAACATTCAGCGTAGGATGAAATCTTCCTTATGAAGAAAGATTGAAGACTCTTAAGTTACATTCACTTGTTAGACGAAGAATGAGGGGAGACCTGATCGAAGTGTATAAATGGAAGATAGGTGTTAATAAAGGGGATATTAACAAGGTCTTGAGGATATCTCTCCAAGAGAGAACCCGCAGTAATGGATTTAAATTAGATAAGTTTAGATTTAGAAAGGACATAGGCAAGTATTGGTTTGGAAATAGGGTAGTTGATGAGTGGAACAGTCTACCTAGTTGGGTTATTGAGGCTAGGACTTTGGGTAGTTTCAAATTTAGGTTGGATAAGTACATGAGTGGGAGGGGTTGGATTTGAGTGGGACTTGCACATCAGAGCTTATTTCTTGGGTAGCATTGAAAATTGGGTGGGTCAAATGTTTGTTAGTGGGATGAATTGTAAAGGACCTGCCTAGTATGGGTCAACAGGCCTGCTGCAGTGTTCCTCCTTTCTTATGTTCTTATGTTCTTATGTACACCATGAGACAGTGTACACCATGAGACAGTGTACACCATGAGACAGTGTCATCATGAGACAGTGTACACCATGAGACAGTGTCATCATGAGACAGTGTACACCATGAGACAGTGTCACCATGAGACAGTGTCATCATGAGACAGTGTACACCATGAGACAGTGTCATCATGAGACAGTGTACACCATGAGACAGTGTACACCATGAGACAGTGTCACCATGAGACAGTGACATCATGAGACAGTGTACACCATGAGACAGTGTCACCATGAGACAGCGTCACCATGAGACAGTGTCACCATGAGACAGTATCACCCTTAGACAGTGTCACCATGAGACAGCGTCACCATGAGACAGTGTCACAATGAGACAGTGTCACCATGAGACAGTGTCACCATGATACAGTGTCACCATGAGACAGTGTCACCATGAGACAGTGTCATGATGAGACAGTGTCACCAGCAATATAAGAACATAAGAATATAAGAAAGGAGGTTAGGTAAGACACATATGCAACAGTTAGGCAACTTTATTCCGAAACGTTTCGCCTACACAGTAGGCTTCTTCAGTCGAATACAGAAAGTAGGCAGGAACAGTAGAGATGTGAAGACGATGTAATCAGTCCATCACCCTTAAAGTCGTAGAATTTGAGGTTGTCAGTCCCTCGGCCTGGAGAAGTTCAGTTCCATAGTCAGGAACTATGGAACTGAACTTCTCCAGGCCGAGGGACTGACAACCTCAAATTCTACGACTTTAAGGGTGATGGACTGATTACATCGTCTTCACATCTCTACTGTTCCTGCCTACTTTCTGTATTCGACTGAAGAAGCCTACTGTGTAGGCGAAACGTTTCGGAATAAAGTTGCCTAACTGTTGCATATGTGTCTTACCTAACAACCTGTCGGTATTGTATACCATTTTGATGTTCATAAGAAAGGAGGAACACTGCAGGAGGCCTGTTGGCCCATACTAGGCAGGTCCTTTACAATTCATCCCACTAACAAAACATTTGCCCAACCCAATTTTCAATGTCACCCAAGAAATAAGCTCTGATGTGAAAGTCCCACTCAAATCCAACCCCTCCCACTCATGTACTTATCCAACCTAAATTTGAAACTACCCAAAGTCCTAGCCTCAATAACCCAACTAGGTAGACTGTTCCACTCATCAACTACCCTATTTCCAAACCAATACTTTCCTGTGTGATGAATGGTTTGAAAAACCGACAAGTTGAAGATTGAGACACTTATGCAGCATATGGGAATCTTTATTCAGGAAACGTTTCGCCACACAGTGGCTTCATCAGTCCAATACAAAGAGGAAGGCGTAAGGAGAGGAGGAGAATGAGGTAATCAGTCCCTCAACCTGGAGTCGATGTGTTCAGTCCATCAATCTTGTAGAATATACAGCATAGGGCCGTAGACGTGGCTTATATACTGTAGTGAGGTGACGTGAAGCAGATGGAGGCGGGGTCATAGTGGTACCATCCACTAGTCGAAGTAGGTCTTCGTCCAAAGGTTGAACAAGTGTTGAAGAATTCTTTGTAACAAGATCCCATGATGCTGCAGTGTCTGACAGTTGTGATGAATGGTTTGAAAAACCGACAAGTTGAAGATTGAGACACTTATGCAGCATATGGGAATCTTTATTCAGGAAACGTTTCGCCACACAGTGGCTTCATCAGTCCAATACAAAGAGGAAGGCGTAAGGAGAGGAGGAGAATGAGGTAATCAGTCCCTCAACCTGTACATTCTACAAGATTGATGGACTGAACACATCGACTCCAGGTTGAGGGACTGATTACCTCATTCTCCTCCTCTCCTTACGCCTTCCTCTTTGTATTGGACTGATGAAGCCACTGTGTGGCGAAACGTTTCCTGAATAAAGATTCCCATATGCTGCATAAGTGTCTCAATCTTCAACTTGTCGGTTTTTCAAACCATTCATCACAACTGTCAGACACTGCAGCATCATCGGTTCTCTGAACCATTCATCTACAAACCTGTCAGACACTGCAACTTCTTGGGATCTTAATACTTGGGAATTCTTCGCTTGCCTAATTCTTGGGCACGACCTACTTCAACATTGAACAAATGTTACACGACCTATGACTGCTGCACCTCTCCTGCCAACGGTTTATAAGCTCCTTCTCAGCACGTATGCCGTATTCTATTCAAGATTGATGGACTGACCACATCGACTCAAGGTTGAGGGACTGATTACCTCATTCTCCTCCTGTTCTTCAAGATTCTCCTTTGTATGGACTGATGAAGCCACTGTGTGGCGAAACGTTTCCTCAATAAAGATACCCAAGAGTTGCACATGTGTCTAATTTATCAGCATCATGGGATCTTGTTACAAAGAATTCTTCAACACTTGTTCAACCTTTGGACGAAGACCTACTTCGACTAGTGGATGGTACCACTATGACCCCGCCTCCATCTGCTTCACGTCACCTCACTACAGTATATAAGCCACGTCTACGGCCCTATGCTGTACATTCTACAAGATTGATGGACTGAACACATCGACTCCAGGTTGAGGGACTGATTACCTCATTCTCCTCCTCTCCTTACGCCTTCCTCTTTGTATTGGACTGATGAAGCCACTGTGTGGCGAAACGTTTCCTGAATAAAGATTCCCATATGCTGCATAAGTGTCTCAATCTTCAATACTTTCCTATGTCCTTTCTAAATCTAAACTTATCTAATTTAAATCCATTACTGCGGGTTCTCTCATTCACTGACACATTCACTGAGTAGGTGCAGCTAGAGAACTGGACCTGACTCTGGGGATATCTAAGGGAGACATAATTAAGATATGTAAGATACTCAGAGGAACTAAATGAACAACGGAATACCAGAACCAAAAACAAGGGGAATACAGTGAAACTAAGAGTACAGAGGCGTCACCAGAATATTAGGAAGAACTTTTTCAGTCTCAGAGTAGTGGAGAAATGGATTGATCTGGTTGTGGAAGTGACGGAGGTAAATTTAATACACAGTTTTAAGGGTAGGTATAAGAAGGGTAGGCTGGAAACCAGTAATACTGGCCGATGACGCTTAGGAGGCAGAGGCAAGAGACCAGACTTGACCCTTGCGAACACAAAAAGCCGAGTACATGAAAGTTTAAGCCACCGACTTCACAAACTCTTCGCCACAAAGGAACATAATCATTACATCTCTTAACATTCTGGTATGCGGTCCAGAGTCAAATTATTTCCACTCTGGTGCCCAGGTAACCAAGGCAGCACTTAGGAAAGAATTTTGTGAACTGCCTAAATTCTGATGCAACATTATTTGTAAGGTTTAAGACCCATCGACTGCTCATTGGTCAATTAGGCCACTGTTCACTTGTATACTGACATCAAGAATACCATCATGCTATTACCTCTCAGTATATATACATAAACCGACAGATGTGTCTCTCAGTGTATATATGCTGAAAGACAAGATTCAGTGTTGTCTACGTACAGTATTCTATATCTGCCCTGCAAACGTAAGTTTCCTTACCTGGCAGGACCAGTATCTCTCCCGGTTCTTAGCTTAACCTAACGAGGCAGACAGACACTCATACCGGGTGATCCGTCACACTCTAGACTGTGTAATTCTTAGCCACTAACACATACTTCAGCACTTTACTCATCCACTCGCTCATGGAATCATGTCACTCAGGTACAGAATTATGCACCTTGATATGCACTGTCAGCGGTGCAATATAACAATGTGCTGTGCAATAATTCGTACATTATACCTCGGATCGTCAGGAAAACGCGTAGGTGCACTAATGCTCTCAATATTATGGTTTCGGTAAGACACTAAGTGAACACCAGGACATATTTATCAGAATATATTTCGATCTTGGGACCTTGGTGACTTCTGGCCTATACAGTGAAAGCATTGCTGCTGCAATGCATCCTAAGATGCTCCACCAGCATCCTAAGATGCTCCACCAGCATCCTAAGATGCTCCACCAGCATCCTAAGATGCTCCACCAGCATCCTAAGATGCTCCACCAGCATCCTAAGATGCTCCACCAGCATCCTAAGATGCTCCACCAGTATCCTAAGATGCTCCACCAGCATCCTAAGATGCTCCACCAGCATCCTAAGATGCTCCACCAGTATCCTAAGATGCTCCACCAGCATCCTAAGATGCTCCACCAGCATCCTAAGATGCTCCACCAGCATCCTAAGATGCTCCACCAGCATCCTAAGATGCTCCACCAGCATCCTAAGATGCTCCACCAGCATCCTAAGATGCTCCACCAGCATCCTAAGATGCTCCACCAGCATCCTAAGATGCTCCACCAGTATCCTAAGATGCTCCACCAGCATCCTAAGATGCTCCACCAGCATCCTAAGATGCTCCACCAGCATCCTAAGATGCTCCACCAGCATCCTAAGATGCTCCACCAGCATCCTAAGATGCTCCACCAACATCCTAAGATGCTCCACCAGCATCCTATGATGCTCCACCAGCATCCTAAGATGCTCCACCAGCATCCTAAGATGCTCCACCAGCATCCTATGATGCTCCACCAGCATCCTAAGATGCTCCACCAGCATCCTAAGATGCTCCAACAGCATCCTATGATGCTCCACCAGCATCCTAAGATGCTCCACCAGCATCCTATGATGCTCCACCAGCATCCCAAGATGCTCCACCAGCATCCTAAGATGCTCCACCAGCATCCTATGATGCTCCACCAGCATCCTAAGATGCTCCACCAGCATCCTAAGATGCTCCTCCAGCATCCTAAGATGCTCCACCAGCATCCTCAGATGATCCACCAGCATCCAGTGGAGAAGATGAGCTATGTGTGTGTTACATCATCCACGACCATGTCTGTTTTTAAAAATTCCAACAAAATACGCCATGTAGGCGACTTATAACCATTTTTTCCTTCTACTTTCCAGTGTATACTGAGAAACTCTTCACATAGAGCATATACTAACCTCTTTGCAACATCATACAGTGCAGCAGCCAAGGTGGTGAAGCTGGACTTGTTAGTTGTACAGTGTTTCTGGCAGATATGTTATCCTTAGGGACGCAGGATACCATCAGTATTATCATGGCAGAAGCCAGAACGAAATCCAAGATGGCCGCCACACACACAAAGGTGTAAGTTTCATTTTTTCCCATAATTTGTAATAGCGGAGATGTGATGTACTGGTCTTGGAAGCAATAGTCAGATTGACCATTGTGTGTGTGTGTATGTATACTCACCCAATTGTACTCACCCAGTTGTGGTTGCAGGGGTCAAGATACAGCTCCTGGCCCCGCCTCTTCACTGATCACTACTAGCTCCTCTCTCTCTCTCTCTCTCTCTCTCTCTCTCTCTCTCTGCTTCCAGAGCTTTGTCATACCTCGTCTTAAAGCTATGTATGGTTCCTGCCTCCTCTACATCACTTGCTAGGCTATTCCACTCCCTGACGACTCTATGACTGAAGAAATACTTCCTAACATCCCTATATCTCCCCTGACCCGCCTGTCCTCCAATGTCGTCAGTCCGATTTCCCTCAACCTTTCTTTGTCTCTGTGTGTGTGCTTCTTGATATGCAATAATCGCGATACAAAATGCAAAACATTTAATTCCCCCTGTGGTTGTTGTAATACAGAGACACACATGTACAAGTATGTGTCTGTATTAGACTTACAAAGGGTGAATATCGCAGATCTCTGGATCCATCACTTACAGTCGGGTTGATAAATTAGACACATGTGCAACTCTTGGGTATCTTTATTGAGGAAACGTTTCGCCACACAGTGGCTTCATCAGTCCATACGTAGGAGAAACTTGAAGAACAGGAGGAGAATGAGGTAATCAGTCCGTCAGCCTTGATGGACTGAAAACATCGACTCAAGGTTGAGGGACTGATTACCTCATTCTCCTCCTGTTCTTCAAGTTTCTCCTACGTATGGACTGAGAGTAAGACACATGTGCAACATCTGGGTATCTTTATTGTAGACGTTTCGCCATCCAGTGGCTTTATCAATACAAATTCCAGGACATAACTTGAAGACAGTAGAACTATGTACAGAAGATGGCGAAACGTCTACAATAAAGATACCCAGATGTTGCACATGTGTCTTACTCTCATCTTGTCGGTATTATATACCATTCGTACACTACGTATGGACTGATGAAGCCACTGTGTGGCGAAACGTTTCCTCAATAAAGATACCCAAGAGTTGCACATGTGTCTAATTTATCAACATGTCGGTTCTCTGAACCATTCATCTACAGTCGGGTTCTCACAATATTTCTCTTCACAGCTCAGTGGAAGAATTCTTGTAGAAACGCTAAATGTAATTGTCATAACAAGCAGTGTTGGTGTTGCCAGTAGAGCTCTACCTTGAACACGCACCTTCGTCTGGTAATAAATCGTTTCAGGCCAGTTAAAGATGGTATCTGCTAAGACCACTCTGGCCATGACACGAAGCAGCATCTAGCAGTGTGTAAGACCGACTTCCAATCACCTGACACCAGTAATCCTCTTACCTTGAGTGTGCTGTAAGTGTACGCTAAGAACATAAAGGGGCACTGCAGAAGGTCTACTGGCCTATAATGGTAAGAGACAAAATATCAATATAATGCTATGCTTTACTGACGTCGTTTAACCCACGCGTGTGTGTGACTGACCACCTCAATTATTTTTTCCCTTCACCCACTGTCTCCTGTTGTTTTAATCACCTGTATTTTCGACTGAAGAAGTGTGTTGTGCAGGAGAAACACTTCATTAATGAAGATACTGAAGTGTTGAAGATACTGAAGTGTTGAAGATACTGAAGTGTTGAAGATACTGAAGTGTTGAAGATACTGAAGTGTTGAAGATACTGAAGTGTTGAAGATACTGAAGTGTTGAAGATACTGAAGTGTTGAAGATACTGAAGTGTTGAAGATACTGAAGTGTTGAAGATACTGAAGTGTTGAAGATACTGAAGTGTTGAAGATACTGAAGTGTTGAAGATACATCTTATACCAACAATAATATGATAAACGAAGCTTGCTGAATGTGTAAAAGTGCAGAATAACATGCGTCCTCTTGCACAAATAACCCGCACATAGAAGAGAGGAGCTTACGACGATGTTTCGGTCCGACTTGGACCATTTACAAAGTCACACATGGTCCAAGTCGGACCGAAACGTCGTCGTAAGCTCCTCTCTTCTATGTGCAGGTTATTTGTGTATCGTTCCAGTCACGGTATTGTGACTTTTTTTTATTTATTTGTCCTCTTCTTGTGAAGACAGACACACGTACACTTCAAGACATTTATTAAAGGAAACGTTTCGCTACAAGTGACTTATTCAGTCCTGAATTATACGTGTCTTTTTCCACACTTGTCGGTATCATTTTATCATTTTTCATCTGGACTCTTGTTGCTTATACTTCTTGATCAATGCAAGAAGAAGGTCGGTCTGGTGAAGCAGACTTCGGCACTGCTGCTGCTGCCTTGGCTTCACATTTCCACTTTCTATGATTCCCAGATCTTGTTCATATTGTGTATAATTAAGGTCTACATCGCCTAGCTTGTGAGTGCCTCTCTTTATAACACTTTAGAGTGTTAAGTGCCTCTGTCTCTTCACGGACGACCTCATTAACTTAGCCAAACCTTCCTGAGGCACAATGGTAGCCTCCACCAAGTCTATTATCCAGCCTATTTTTGTGTTGACAGTGCAGGTCACACCTCTGACCCTCTAGCAGCGCAGGTCACACGCTGACCTCTGATCCGAGCCTTGTTTCCCCTCTGCTGCATCTAGTGCTCGTCAAGAATTCAGGTCACATCCAGAGAATGTTGTGTGTGTGTGTGTGTGTGTGTGTGTGTGTGTGTGTGTGTGTGTGTGTGTGTGTGTGTGTGTGTGTGTGTGTGTGTGTGTGTGTGTGTGCATGTGTGTGTGTGTACTCACCTATTTGTGGTTGCAGGGGTCGATTCATAGCTCCTGGCCCCGCCTCTTCACCGGTTGCTACTGGGTCCTCTCTCTCCCCGCTCCATGAGCTTTATCAAACCTCGTCTTAAAACTATGTATGGTTCCTGCCTCCACTACGTCACTTTCTAGGCCATCCCACTGCCTGACAACTCTATGACTGAAGAAATACTTCCCAACATCCCTTTGATTCATCTGAGTCTTCAACTTCCAATTGTGACCCATTATTTCTGTGTTCCATCTCTGGAACATCCCGTCTCTGTCCACCTTGTCTATTCCGCGCAGTAATTTATATGTCTCTGTCATGTCTCCCCTGACCCTCCTGTCCTCCAGTGTCGTCAGGCCAAGTTCCCTTAACCTTTCTTCGTAGGACATTCCCCTTAGCTCTGGGACTAGTCGTGTTGCAAACCTTTGCACTTTCTCTAATTTCTTGACGTGCTTGACCAGGTGTGGATTCCAAACCGGTGCTGCATACTCAAGTATGGGCCTGACGAATATAGTGTACAGAGTCTTGAACGATTCCTTACTGAGGTATCGGAACGCTATCCGTAGGTTTGCCAGGCGCCCGTATGCTGCAGCAGTTACCTGCTTAATGTGCGTCTCAGATGTGCTTGGTATTATACTCACTCAAAGACTGAGGTTTGCAATCTTTGGCCACCTACACTATACTCTGTCTGCGGTCTTCTTTGCCCTTCCCCGATCTTCATAACTTTGCATTTGGCAGGGTTAAATTCAAGGAGCCAGTTGCTGGACCAGGCTTGTAGCCTGTCCAGGTCTCTTTGTAGTCCTGCCTAATCCTCGACCGATTTGATTCTTCTCATTAACTTCACATCATCTGCAAACAAGGACACTTCTGAGTCTATCCCTTCCGTTATGTCATTCACATGTACCGAAAACAGCACAGGTCATAGGACTGACCCCTGTGGAACCCCGCTTGTCACAGGCGCCCACTCTGACACCTTGTCATATATGATGACTCGTTGTCATATATGACTCATTGTCATATATGATGACTCGATGTCATATATGATGACTCGTTGTCATATATGATGACTCGTTGTCATATATGATGACTCGTTGTCATATATGATGACTCGTTGTCATATATGATGACTCGTTGTCATATATGATGACTCGTTGTCATATATGATGACTCGTTGTCATATATGATGACTCGTTGTCATATATAATGACTAGTTGCCTCCCTGTCAGCTAATCTCTGATCCATTGCAGTGCCTTTCCTGTCATGTGTGCCTGATCCTCTAGCTTTTGCATTAACCTCTTGTGAGGAACTTGTGTCGAAGGCTTTCTTGCAGTCCAAGAAAATGCAGTCTATCCACCCCTCTCTCTCTTGTCTTACTTCTGTCACCTTGTCATAAAACTCCAGTAGGTTTGTTTGTTTGTGTGTGTGTGTGTGTGTGTGTGTGTGTGTGTGTGTGTGTGTGTGTACTCACCTATATGGAGTTGCATGAGTTGAGTGTCAGCTCCTGGCTCCCCGTGTGCGTAAACAAGGGAAGCATATATAAACATCAATTACTAATAATTATTATTGATCTTTATTAATTATTAACTCATAAAAATTATTACGTGTGGGTGCAATTATTGTTGATAGCTAATATTATAATTAATAATTCTAATTATCATTGGTAATTAAAATCATTACTGGAAACTATATTAATTATAGGTAATTTTAATTCCTGATAACTTAAGTGTGTATAATTATAATGAATTATGGAAAGTCTGATCATTGTAAATAATAATAATAATAATAATAATAATAATAATAATAATAATAATAATAATAATAATAATAATAATAATATTAATAATAACAATAATAATAATAATAATAATAATAATAATAATAATAATAATAATAATAATAATAATAATAATAATAATAATAATAATAATAATAATAATAATAATAATAATAATAATAATAATAATAATAATAATAATAATAATAATAATAATAAAAATAATAATAATAATAGTTACATATATACAAGGAACTGTAAAAATATTAGAAAACCGGAAGGCATAAGTCTTCTGCTGTTCTAATATTTCTTGATCGACACCATGCCCAGCCCTTCTAGGGCAGGGTAGGTGCCTGAGCCAGAGCTTGTAGCTCACAAGACTGCCATTACCATTAGCCCCCTTGGTGCGGGGCTGATGGCAGACCAGAGAGGCTTAGCTTCTCCCTACGAGCCCCGTGAGGGCGGGGAATGTGGCTAGGCCTGGGGACAGTTGGTCCCAAAGATGAGGGGGTACTTGTACCTCCTCCCATGGCAGACTTAGGTCTCAGCCACTCCCAAGACAGGGAGCCAAGGCCGGGCCACCACTTGGAAAAGGCCCGGGCCGGGAGAATACTGGCGAATCAACGAGAAGAGAATTATTTCTATAGTTCCTTAATAATGTGAGAAATCACGAAAGCGCCTGGAAGTTCACTATTTTTTCACAGTAGTTGTTCTGCATATTGTGTTAAAGTACAGGTAATTGATTTGTTGGAAACATGTGGTGAAAGTCATGCTTAGACTATCATAACGGAACTCCACTGGACCCAAAGATGGCTCACCGAGCCCCTGTCATAGGGCTGCTCCTGTCATAGGGCTGCCCCTGTCATAGGGATGCCCTGTCATAGGGCTGCTCATGTCATAGGGATGCCCTGTCATAGGGCTGCCCCTGTCATAGGAATGCCCCTGTCATAGGGCTGCCCCTGTCATAGGGATGCCGTGTCATAGGGTTGCTCCTGTCATAGGAATGCCCCTGTCATAGAGCTGTCCCTGTCATAGGGCTGCTCATGTCATAGGGATGCCCTGTCATAGGGCTGCTCATGTCATAGGGATGCCCTGTCATAGGGCTGCCCCTGTCATAGGAATGCCCCTGTCATAGGGCTGCCCCTGTCATAGGAATGCCCCTGTCATAGGGCTGCCCCTGTCATAGGGCTGCTCATGTCATAGGGATGCCCTGTCATAGGAATGCCCCTGTCATAGGAATGCCCCTGTCATAGGGCTGCCCCTGTCATAGGGACGCCCCTGTCATAGGGCTGCTCATGTCATAGGGATGCCCTGTCATAGGGATGCCCCTGTCATAGGAATGCCCCTGTCATAGGGCTGCCCCTGTCATAGGGATGCCGTGTCATAGGGTTGCTCCTGTCATAGGAATGCCCCTGTCATAGAGCTGCCCCTGTCATAGGGACGCCCCTGTCATAGGGCTGCTCATGTCATAGGGATGCCCTGTCATAGGGCTGCCCCTGTCATAGGAATGCCCCTGTCATAGAGCTGCACCTGCCATAGGAATGCCCCTGTCATAGGGCTCGGGAGTCACTGTTGGGTCACCACATGGAGAAGACTCGGTCCAGGACCCGTCCCCATATGTTGCATAAGTTTACCTGGAGTTTACCTGGAGAGAGCTCCGGGGGTCAACGCCCCCGCGGCCCGGTCTGTGACCAGGCCTCCTGGTGGATCAGAGCCTGATCAACCAGGCTGTTGCTGCTGGCTGCACGCAAACCAACGTACGAGCCACAGCCCGGCTGATCAGGAACTGACTTTAGGTGCTTGTCCAGTGCCAGCTTGAAGACTGCCAGGGGTCTGTTGGTAATCCCCCTTATGTGTGCTGGGAGGCAGTTGAACAGTCTCGGGCCCCTGACACTTATTGTATGGTCTCTTAACGTGCTAGTGACACCCCTGCTTTTCATTGGGGGGATGGTGCATCGTCTGCCAAGTCTTTTGCTTTCGTAGTGAGTGATTTTCGTGTGCAAGTTCGGTACTAGTCCCTCTAGGATTTTCCAGGTGTATATAATCATGTATCTCTCCCTCCTGCGTTCCAGGGAATACAGGTTTAGGAACCTCAAGCGCTCCCAGTAATTGAGGTGTTTTATCTCCGTTATGCGCGCCGTGAAAGTTCTCTGTACATTTTCTAGGTCGGCAATTTCACCTGCCTTGAAAGGTGCTGTTAGTGTGCAGCAATATTCCAGCCTAGATAGAACAAGTGACCTGAAGAGTGTCATCATGGGCTTGGCCTCCCTAGTTTTGAAGGTTCTCATTATCCATCCTGTCATTTTTCTAGCAGATGCGAGTGATACAATGTTATGGTCCTTGAAGGTGAGATCCTCCGACATAATCACTCCCAGGTCTTTGACGTTGGTGTTTCGCTCTATTTTGTGGCCAGAATTTGTTTTGTACTCTGATGAAGATTTAATTTCCTCATGTTTACCATATCTGAGTAATTGAAATTTCTCATCGTTGAACTTCATATTGTTTTCTGCAGCCCACTGAAAGATTTGGTTGATGTCCGCCTGGAGCCTTGCAGTGTCTGCAATGGAAGACACTGTCATGCAGATTCGGGTGTCATCTGCAAAGGAAGACACGGTGCTGTGGCTGACATCCTTGTCTATGTCGGATATGAGGATGAGGAACAAGATGGGAGCGAGTACTGTGCCTTGTGGAACAGAGCTTTTCACCGTAGCTGCCTCGGACTTTACTCTGTTGACGACTACTCTCTGTGTTCTGTTAGTGAGGAAATTATAGATCCATCGACCGACTTTTCCTGTTATTCCTTTAGCACGCATTTTGTGCGCTATTACGCCATGGTCACACTTGTCGAAGGCTTTTGCAAAGTCTGCATATATTACATCTGTATTCTTTTTGTCTTCTAGTGCATTTAGGACCTTGTCGTAGTGATCCAATAGTTGAGACAGACAGGAGCGACCTGTTCTAAACCCATGTTGCCCTGGGTTGTGTAACTGATGGGTTTCTAGATGGGTGGTGATCTTGCTCTTAGGACCCTTTCAAAGATTTTTATGATATGGGATGTTAGTGCTATTGGTCTGTAGTTCTTTGCTGTTGCTTTACTGCCCCCTTTGTGGAGTGGGGCTATGTCTGTTGTTTTTAGTAACTGTAGGGCGACCCCCGAGTCCATGCTCCCTCTCCATAGGATGGAAAAGGCTCGTGATAGGGGCTTCTTGCAGTTCTTGATGAACACAGAGTTCCATGAGTCTGGCCCTGGGGCAGAGTGCATGGGCATGTCATTTATCGCCTGTTCGAAGTCATTTGGCGTCAGGATAACATCGGATAGGCTTGTGTTAATCAAATTTTGTGGCTCTCTCATAAAAAATTCATTTTGATCTTCGACTCTCAGTCTGGTTAGCGGCTTGCTAAAAACTGAGTCATATTGGGACTTGAGTAGCTCACTCATTTCCTTGCTGTCATCTGTGTAGGACCCATCTTGTTTAAGTAGGGGCCCAATACTGGACGTTGTTCTCGATTTTGATTTGGCATAGGAGAAGAAATACTTTGGGTTTCTTTCGATTTCATTTATGGCTTTTAGTTCTTCCCGCGATTCCTGACTCCTAAAGGATTCTTTTAGCTTAAGTTCGATGCTTGCTATTTCTCTGACCAGTGTCTCCCTACGCATTTCAGATATATTGACCTCTTTTAGCCGCTCTGTTATTCTTTTCCGTCGCCTGTAAAGGGAGCGCCTGTCTCTTTCTATTTTACATCTACTCCTTCTTTTTCTTAGAGGAATAAGCCTTGTGCATACATCGAGTGCCACCGAGTTAATCTGTTCTAGGCATAAGTTGGGGTCTGTGTTGCTTAGTATATCTTCCCAGCTTATATCGGTTAGGACTTTGTTTACTTGGTCCCACTTTATGTTTTTGTTATTGAAGTTGAATTTGGTGAATGCTCCCTCGTGACTAGTCTCATTATGTCGGTCTGAGGCTCCACGCATACATGTCTGAACCTCAATTATGTTGTGATCTGAGTATATTGTTTTTGATATGGTGACATTTCTTATCAGATCATCATTGTTAGTGAAGATGAGGTCTAGTGTATTCTCCAGTCTAGTAGGCTCTATTATTTGTTGGTTTAAATTGAATTTTGTGCAGAGATTTAAAAGCTCGTGTGAGTGTGAGTTTTCATCAGAGCTGCCTCCTGGTGTTATTACTGCAACAATATTATTTGCTATATTCCTCCATTTTAGGTGCCTTAAGTTGAAATCCCCCAGGAGCAAGATGTTGGGTGTATCAATAAGCTACTTAACATGTGAAAAAAAAAAACTTATTCAGTCCAGATATATCAATAGACCAATAAAAACGTTAATTTTCGGGCAACTTACCTGGCAGGCTCTAAAATGTTAAGTGCCTCGGGTGGCACTAGAGCCGGCCCTGGTTGGCACCCTGGTGCTGACCAGTTAGTTGTGCAACACAAGTACAGTGTCAAGGCTGTGTGTGTGTGTACTCACCTATTTGTGGTTGCAGGGATCGAATCATAGCTCCTGGCCCCGCCTCTTCACTGGTCGCTACTAGGTCCACTTCCTCCCTGAACGAACAAACAAGTTCAGGTAAGATCCCAAATGGGATGAGTGGGGAAGGCGGGACAGACGAAGAATAGCGCTGGAGAGGAGTGTTCTTAGTCGTAAAAATAGAGCCAGGGCTTAACCCAGCAGCGAGGCGATCGTGGGACAGATAATGAGAAGAGAAATTCAGGCTCTTCTGTTGGGAGGAAGGGACATGCGACGTTTAGCGCTAGAGAGGAGTGTAGAACTGGGCCATGTCTTAACCCAAAAGCTAAGGCAAACGTGGGCCAGAGAATGGTACCTGTCAGGGAATCCAAGGTTATTTGTGTGTGTGAAGTAACACTTACAGAGTCTGGAAATAAATGGTATAAAATACCGACACAATGGAAATATTGTTTAGAAAGACACGTAAGCAAACACTATGACATATTTATTAGAAAACGTTTCGGTCCTGGGACCTTGATCACTTCTCAGTGATCACTTCTAAGTGATCAAGGTCCCAGGACCGAAACGTTTTCTAATAAATATGTCAGTGTTTGCTTACGTGTCTTTCTAAACCAACTTGTCGGTATTTATTACCAAGGTTTATACCACAATGGAAATATAAACACATATGCAGTGAGGATGCATCGAGTGTGCTCTCTACGGACTGAACCAAGATGCCCTCCATCGAGCAACTTTACCAACAGCTTAAAGAAGAATTGGGGATGGCGAAGATGGAGATTCGGCGACTGACTGAGGAAAACAAGAAGATTCGTAGTCCTCCTGTTTTGAGTCCTCAGGTCAAGAAGGGAAACTGGTCAGTGGCTGGACAGCAAGGAACGAAGTTGACGATCGAGAAGACGAATGGAAAGGTGGAAACGATGAAGAAGAAAGAGACTGCTGTGAGAACTGTTGTGGAAGCGTCTAATACATTCTCAGTGCTACCCGATGAATGTGAGTCGACTACTGGGAACGTCACGACGAACGACACTGAGGAAGGTAAGAATATTGTTGTTGTTGGGGATAGCCAAGTTAGGTATATGGATAGGGTGTTCTGCTTGAAGGACAGGAGTAGGAGACAAAGGGTTTGCTTTCCTGGGGCTGGGATGGAGGATATTGTTAGCCGTCTGGATGACATCATGAGAGGTAATGGGAGCAATCCTATTATCTGTCTCAGTGCTGGAGGCAACGATGTTGGCAGACGTAGGAGTGAAGACCTGATTAGCAGGTATAGGTCAGCAATAGAAATAATTAGGAGGAAGGGTGGGAACCCTGTCATATGTGGTATTTTGCCAAGGAGAGGAGTTGGAAATGAATGGTTGTCCAGGGCAATTGGTGTCAATTGCTGGCTGGACAAATACTGTAAGGAAAATGCGGTAACATTAATTGACAACTGGGACCTCTTCTATGGCAGAAATGACATGTATGCCAGGGATGGGGTTCACTTATCTAGGTCTGGTGTGGGGGCACTGGCAACTGCAGTGGAGGGAGCTGTTAGGACTTTAAACTAGGAATAGTTAGTGGTATGGGTTTTGGCAGGAAAACAGTGAAGTCCCAGTGTAGTAATATTATGAGTTCTAGGGGAACTAGTAATAAGCAGAACGAGGTAGATATTGAAAAGCCAGTGACACTAGGTGATAAGGACAGTAATAGGTTTAGTAGAAAAACAGAAATGAGCAGGAAGGGTAAAGAGAAAGGAGAGTCTTTCTATGTTTATTATGCTAATAGCCGTAGTGCTAGAAATAAGATGGACGAGTTGAGATTAGTTGCTAGTGCAGGTAACATTGATGTATTTGCCATTACTGAGACGTGGTTTAATTCAAAAAGTCGGGACATGCCTGCGGAATGTCACATTCAGGGTTTTAAATTGTTCCAAGTAGATAGAAGTATCGGGAAGGGGGGTGGGGTGGCATTTTATGTCCGTGATCGCTTGAACTGTTGCATAAAAACGGGTATTAAGTCTGAAGTAACACATACAGAGTCTGTTTGGATAGAATTTTCAGAGGGACATAAAAAACTGATTTTAGGAGTGATATACCGTCTCCCAAACTTAGATAGGGACCAAGGGAGACTACTATGGGAGGAAATTGTTAAGGCCACAAGGCACGATAATGTAGTAATTCTAGGAGACTTTAACTTTAGTCATATTGATTGGAATTTCTTGACTGGGAATTTAGAATCATACGACTTCTTAGAAGTAGTTCAGGATTGTTTTTTGAAGCAGTTTGTGACAGAACCTACAAGGGGAAATAACCTGCTTGACTTAGTTCTGGCAAACAATGAATCCCTTGTTAATAATTTAGAAATTTCAGAGGAATTGGGTGCTAGCGACCACAAATCAATTACATTTAGCATTGAATGGAAGTACGATAGTAGCGATAACTCAGTAACAGTCCCAGATTTTCGCTTAGCAGATTACGATGGGCTTAGAGAGCACTTATCATCTGTTGACTGGGGTAACGAAGTGAGATATCAATATGACAGTTTTCTGAACACTATACATGCTGCTCAAAGAACGTTTATCCCATATAAAGAAATTAGAACAAATGGAAATGACCCAAAATGGATGAATAATAGGCTCAAATATCTACTAGGGCATAAGAAAGGAATTTAAAGGCGTATCAGAAGAGGTGAGGGTCACCTTATGAATCAGTATATTGACATTAAAAGGGACATTAAAAAGGGGATAAGAAAAGCTAAAAGGGACTATGAAATTAAAGTTGCTAGGGATTCTAAAACTAACCCAAAAAGTTTTTTTTCCAGGTCTATAGAACAAAAGTTAGAGATAAGACAGGTCCCCTTAAAAATAACTATGGGCATCTTACTGACAAAGAGAATGAAATGTGCTCGATTTTAAATAATTATTTTCTCTCAGTTTTTACACAGGAAGACACTAACAATATTCCAGTAATTAAACCGTACCCCCGGCCGGGTTGAACCCGCGGTCATAGAGTCTCAAAACTCCAGCCCGTCGCGTTAGCCACTAGACCAGCTAGCCACAATAAGATTCATCCAACTAGGTATATTTCTACACCATAGGAAAGTTAGCACAGGCACCTCTGTGACCACAAATGCAAGTTTTTACAGACGAATCTCCAGCTAGCGTGGCCGTGACGAACTCTAGCTCAAGTCCCTTCACTGCCGTCAACATGACTCAAGAAATCGTAATGACACGATTGCAAACAAACCATACCCCCGGGGTATGGTTTGTTTGCAATCGTGTCATTACGATTTCTTGAGTTCCAGTAATTAATTTTTATAGTGGGCTAGAAGAAGATAAATTATGTAACATCACAGTCACTAGTGAAATGGTTGTGAAGCAGATAGACAGACTGAAGCAAAATAAGTCGCCGGGTCCTGATGAGGTTTTTTCAAGGGTTCTTAAGGAATGCAAAATGGAACTCTGTGAACCATTAACTAATATTTTTAATTTATCTCTTCAAACAGGTGTAGTGTCTGATAAGTGGAAGATGGCTAATGTAATTCCTATTTTTAAAACAGGGGACAAGTCGTTACCGTCAAATTACCGCCCAATAAGCCTGACCTCAATTGTAGGCAAGTTGCTAGAGTCAATTATAGCTGAGATTATAAGAAGCCATCTCGATAAGCATAAATAACAAAAAGGCACAATACCGTGACTGGAACGATACACAAATAACCCGCACATAAAAGACAGAAGCTTACGAAACGTCGTCGTAAGCTTCTGTCTTTTATGTGCGGGTTATTTGTGTATCGATAAGCATAGCTTGATTAATGATACTCAGCATGGATTCACAAGAGGCCGGTCTTGTCTAACTAATTTATTAACTTTCTTCAGTAAAGCTTTTGAGGCTGTTGACCACGATAAAGAATTTGATATTGTTTACTTAGATTTTAGTAAGGCATTTGATAGAGTTCCGCACCAAAGACTGTTGAAGAAAGTAGCAGCTCATGGCATTGGGGGAAGGGTGCTCTCGTGGATCGAGTCATGGCTCACAGACAGGAAGCAGAGAGTGTCCATAAATGGGGTTAAATCCGAGTGGGGATCAGTAACAAGTGGCGTTCCACAGGGATCAGTCTTGGGCCCGTTGTTGTTTATAATATATATCAATGATCTTGATGAAGGAATTGCTAGTGATATGAGCAAATTCGCCGATGACACGAAGATAGGTAGGATAATTGATTCAAACGTAGATGTTAGGGAACTTCAGGAGGATTTAGACAAACTCTACTCTTGGTCAGAAAAGTGGCAAATGCAGTTCAATGTGGATAAATGCAAGGTTCTGAAGCTCGGGAGTGTCTATAACCCTAGCACTTATAAGTTAAATAATGTAGAACTTAGCCATACAGATTGCGAAAAGGACTTGGGGGTTATGGTAAGCAGCAACCTTAAACCAAGACAGCAATGCCTAAGCGTACGTAATAAGGCAAATAGATTACTGGGATTTATATCAAGAAGTGTAAGCAACAGAAGTCCACAGGTCATAGTGCAGCTTTATACATCATTAGTAAGGCCTCACCTAGATTATGCAGCTCAATTCTGGTCTCCATATTACAGAATGGACATAAATTCGTTAGAAAACATTCAGCGTAGGATGACTAAATTAATACATAGCATTAGAAATCTTCCTTATGAAGAAAGATTGAAGACTCTTAAGTTACATTCACTTGTTAGACGAAGAATGAGGGGAGACCTGATCGAAGTGTATAAGTGGAAGATAGGTATTAATAAAGGGGATAGTAATAAGGTCTTGAGGATGTCTCTCCAAGGTGACCTGTACTTTGAGTGCTGACCTGTACTTAACTCTGTGAAGAAGTGTCTTGTTTGCTCCCGTGGACTGAACCAAGATGCCCTCCATCGAGCAACTTTACCAGCAACTTAAGGAAGAATTGAAGGCAGCGAAGATGGAGATACGGCGATTGACCGAGGAAAACAAGAGGATTCGTAGTAGTCCTCCTGTTTCGAGTCCTCAGGTCAAGAAGGGATCGTGGTCAGTGGCTGGACAGCAGGGGACGACGAAGTTGACGATCAAGAAGACGAATGGAAAGCCAGAAACGATGAAGAAGAAAGAGACTGCTGTGGAAACTCCCGTGGAAACCTCCAACGCATTCTCGGTGCTACCCGACGAATGTGAGTCTACTACTGGGATCGTCACGACGAACGACAAGGAAGGTAAGAATATTGTTGTTGTTGGGGATAGCCAGGTTAGATACATGGATAGGGCATTCTGCTTGAAGGACAGGAGTAGGAGACAAAGGGTATGCTTTCCTGGGGCTGGGATGGAGGACATTGTTAGCCGGCTTGACAACATCATGAACGGTAATGGGATCAATCCTATTATTTGCCTCAGTGCTGGAGGCAATGATGTAGGCAAGCGTAGAAGTGAGGATTTAGTTAGAAAGTTCAGGACAGCTATAGACATGATTAGGAAGAAGGGGGGGCGCCCTGTTATATGTGGCATTTTGCCAAGAAGAGGTGTTGGTAATGAATGGTTGTCCAGAGCAATTGGTATTAATTGTTGGCTGGATAAATACTGTAAGGATAATGCAGTACCATTCATTGACAACTGGGACAACTTCTATGGCCGAAATGACATGTATGCCAGGGATGGGGTTCACTTATCCAGGGCAGGTGTGGGTTTTCTTGCTAACTCAGTTGAGGGGGTTGTTAGGACTTTAAACTAGGATTAGTTAGAGGTATGGGTTTAGAAATGATTAATAATGAGTATGGATATATTGACTTATGCTCTGATATTAAGAATCTTAATAGTAACTGTCATGGAGTAACTCTGGGTAATGATAATTTCAGAAATTGTGTAAAAACAAAGATGAATAGGAAAAATGTGCAGAAGAAAAAACATATGATGGTATTTTATGCTAACAGTCGAAGTGCAAGAAATAAAATTAATGAACTACGTTTGGTAGCATGTGCTGGGAACTTTGATATCATTGCATTAACTGAAACGTGGTATGATTTAAAGAGTCGGGATATGACTGCTGAGTGTAATATTCAGGGATTTAAGTTATTCAATGTGGATAGATGTAATGGGAAGGGGGGAGGAGTTGCATTGTATGTTCGAGAAAATATTAATTGTTGCATAAAAAAAGGTATAAAAATAGATGGAGCAGTAACAGAGTCTGTTTGGGTAGAGTTCGTGGAGGGTCAAGAAAAACTAATTCTAGGTGTAATATACCGACCTCCAGGCTTGGATCACGATAGAGGGAGACTTCTTTGGGACGAAATTGTTAGGGCTTCTGGACACAGTAACGTAGTCATAGTAGGGGATTTTAACTTTAGCCAAATTGACTGGAATTCTTTGACAGGTAATCTAGAGTCCAGTGACTTCATGGAAACAGTTCAGGACTGTTTTCTGAAACAGAGTGTAACTGAACCTACCAGGGGTAATAATTTGCTAGACCTAGTCTTGTCAAATAAGGAAACACTAGTGAATAATCTGGAGATCACTGAAGAGCTTGGCGCAAGTGATCACAAATCCATCACCTTTAGCATTAATTGGGAATGCAAGAATAATGATAATACAGTAAAAATCCCCGATTTTCGTTCTGCCGATTATAATGGACTTAGGGAACATCTGTCTAATCTTGATTGGGGTTATCTAGCTAATGATTTTATTGACGATAATCATACTTATGAATATGAAGGGATCTGCTTTTATGATTGTTTTCTTAATAATGTACACAGTGCCCAGAGTATATACATTCCCCAGAGAGAAATTAGGTCTAATAATAACGATCCCAAATGGGTTAACAGGAGGTTAAAGCATCTATTAGGGGAGAAAAGGGGAATTTATAGGCGCATCAGAAGAGGAGAGGTTAACCTTACTGACCAATATGTTCAGCTTAAAAGAGAAGTAAAAAAGGCGATTAGAAAGGCTAAACGTGACTATGAAATTAGAGTCGCTAATGAATCAAAGACTAATCCAAAGGGGTTCTTTCAAGTGTATAGGACGAAGGTGAAGGAAAAAGTAGGACCTCTGAAATCTGGGAATGGACAGCTGACGGATAATGAACTGGAAATGTGTTCCTTATTTAATGACTATTTTTTGTCAGTTTTTACACAGGAAGATGTAAATGAGATTCCAGTAATTAACAATTATTTAGTTCCTGATGAATTTAAGTTAACTAATATTACTGTCACGAGGGACATGGTTATTAAACAGATAGACAAACTGAAACAAAATAAGTCCCCGGGACCCGATGAGTTGTTTTCAAGGGTACTTAAGGAATGCAAGATGGAGCTTAGTCAGCCATTAACGAGTGTATTCAATGCATCCATCCTTACCAGTGTTGTGCCAGAGATGTGGAAGATGGCTAATGTGGTTCCTATATTCAAATCAGGGGATAAGTCCACTCCTTCAAATTACCGTCCAATAAGCCTGACATCTATAGTGGGCAAGTTATTAGAATCAATTATAGCTGACATTATCAGAAGTCACCTTGAAGAGCATAACTTGATAAATGAATCTCAGCATGGATTCACGAGAGGTCGTTCCTGCCTGACAAACTTACTGACGTTCTTCAATAGAACATTTGAGGCAGTTGACAGTGATAAGGAATATGATATTGTTTATTTGGATTTTAGTAAAGCCTTCGACAGAGTACCTCACAAGAGACTCTTAAGAAAAGTGGCAGCTCATGGTATAGGAGGTAAAGTTCTAGCATGGATTGAGGCATGGCTTACCAATAGAAAGCAGAGAGTTACCATTAATGGAGTGAAATCTGAATGGGGATTAGTCACTAGTGGCGTTCCACAAGGATCAGTTTTAGGCCCTCTCTTGTTCATAATTTACATTAATGACCTTGATGAAGGGATTACTAGTGACATGAGTAAGTTTGCTGATGATACAAAGATAGGCCGTATAATTCACTCTGAGGAGGATATCAATGAACTCCAGGACGATTTGAACAAATTAATGTCTTGGTCTGAGAAATGGCAGATGAAGTTTAATGTGGATAAGTGTAAGGTACTTGCCCTTGGTAATGAAAATAACCCTCGAAGCTATAATCTAGGTGAAGTAGAGCTTGGTCATACAGAATGTGAAAAAGACTTGGGAGTCATGGTAAGCAGAAATCTAAAGCCAAGACAGCAGTGCCTCAGTGTGCGCAACAAGGCCAACAGATTACTTGGATTTATCTCAAGAAGTATAAGTAACAGAAGTCCAAAAGTTATTTTACAGCTCTATACATCACTAGTGAGGCCTCATTTAGATTATGCTGCTCAGTTTTGGTCCCCTTACTACAGGATGGACATAGACTCATTAGAGAACATACAGAGAAGAATGACTAAAATGATTTACTGTGTAAGGAACCTCCCGTATGAAGATAGACTTAAAGCCTTAAATCTCCACTCTCTGGAGAGGCGTAGAATGAGGGGAGATATCATTGAAGTGTATAAGTGGATGACGGGAATAAACAAGGGAGACATTAATAAAGTACTGAGGGTGTCGAACCAGGTAAGAACCAGGAATAATGGATTTAAGTTGGATAAATTTAGATTTAGAAAGGACATAGGTAAGTACTGGTTTTCTAACAGAGTTGTAGATGCGTGGAACAGTCTTCCCAGTGGGGTGATAGAGGCTAGGACCTTGGGTAGCTTTAAGAAGAGACTGGACAAATATATGAGTGGGAGGGGCTGGGTTTGATTGGTGTTGGGGGGTGCGGGAGTTGTTTCTTGAGTAGCTTTAGGTAGATGTCGTTTTGATAAGGACCTGCCTCGTATGGGCCAGTAGGCCTTCTGCAGTGTTCCTACATTCTTATGTTCTTATGTTCTTAGATGAGTGGAACAGTCTACCTAGTTGGGTTATTGAGGCTAGGACTTTGGGTAGTTTCAAATTTAGGTTGGATAAGTACATGAGTGGGAGGGGTTGGATTTGAGTGGGACTTGCACATCGGAGCTTATTTCTTGGGTGGCTTTGTAGATGTTTTTACACAGGAAGACACTAATAATATTCCGGTAATTAATTTTTATAGTGGATCAGAAGAAGATAAATTATGTAACATCACAGTCACTAGTGAAATGGTTGTGAAGCAGATAGACAGACTGAAGCAAAATAAGTCACCGGGTCCTGATGAGGTTTTTTCAAGGGTTCTAAAGGAATGCAAAATGGAAGTCTGTGAACCATTAACTAATATTTTTAATTTATCTCTTCAAACAGGTGCAGTGTCTGATATGTGGAAGATGGCTAATGTAATTCCTATTTTTAAAACAGGGGACAAGTCGTTACCGTCAAATTACCGCCCAATAAGCCTGACCTCAATTGTAGGCAAATTACTAGAGTCAATTATAGCTGAGATTATAAGAAGCCATCTCGATAAGCATAGCTTGATTAATGATACTCAGCATGGATTCACAAGAGGCCGGTCTTGTCTAACTAATTTATTAACTTTCTTCAGTAAAGCTTTTGAGGCTGTTGACCACGACAAAGAATTTGATATTATTTACTTAGATTTTAGTAAGGCATTTGATAGAGTTCCGCACCAAAGACTGTTGAAGAAAGTAGCAGCTCATGGCATTGGGGGAAGGGTGCTCTCGTGGATCGAATCATGGCTCACAGACAGGAAGCAAAGAGTGTCCATAAATGGGGTTAAATCCGAGTGGGGATCAGTAACAAGTGGCGTTCCACAGGGATCAGTCTTGGGCCCGTTGTTGTTTATAATATATATCAATGATCTTGATGAAGGAATTACTAGTGATATGAGCAAATTCGCTGATGACACGAAGATAGGTAGGATAATTGATTCAAACGTAGATGTTAGGGAACTTCAGGAGGATTTAGACAAACTCTACTCTTGGTCAGAAAAGTGGCAGATGCAGTTCAATGTAGATAAATGCAAGGTTCTGAAGCTCGGGAGTGTCCATAACCCTAGCACTTATAAGTTAAATAATGTAGAACTTAACCATACAGATTGCGAAAAGGACTTGGGGGTTATGGTAAGCAGCAACCTTAAACCAAGACAGCAATGCCTAAGCGTACGTAATAAGGCAAATAGATTACTGGGATTTATATCAAGAAGTGTAAGCAACAGAAGTCCAGAGGTCATACTGCAGCTTTATACATCATTAGTAAGGCCTCACCTAGATTATGCAGCTCAATTCTGGTCTCCATATTACAGAATGGACATAAATTCGTTAGAAAACATTCAGCGTAGGATGACTAAATTAATACATAGCATTAGAAATCTTCCTTATGAAGAAAGACTGAAGACTCTTAAGTTACATTCACTTGTTAGACGAAGAATGAGGGGAGACCTGATCGAAGTGTATAAGTGGAAGATAGGTATTAATAAAGGGGATATTAACAAGGTCTTGAGGATATCTCTCCAAGAGAGAACCCGCAGTAATGGATTTAAATTAGATAAGTTTAGATTTAGAAAGGACATAGGCAAGTATTGGTTTGGAAATAGGGTAGTTGATGAGTGGAACAGTCTACCTAGTTGGGTTATTGAGGCTAGGACTTTGGGTAGTTTCAAATTTAGGTTGGATAAGTACATGAGTGGGAGGGGTTGGATTTGAGTGGGACTTGCACATCAGAGCTTATTTCTTGGGTAGCATTGAAAATTGGGTGGGTCAAATGTTTGTTAGTGGGATGAATTGTAAAGGACCTGCCTAGTATGGGCCAACAGGCCTGCTGCAGTGTTCCTCCTTTCTTATGTTCTTATGTTCTTATGATGGACTGACCACATCGACTCAAGGTTGAGGGACTGATTACCTCATTCTCCTCCTATTCTTCAAGATTCTCCTTTGTATGGACTGATGAAGCCACTGTGTGGCGAAACGTTTCCTCAATAAAGATACCCAAGAGTTGCACATGTGTCTAATTTATCATTCTTGGGTGGCATTGAAAATTGGGATGGGCAAATGTTTTGTTAGTGGGATGAATTGTAAAGGACCTGCCTAGTATGGGCCAACAGGCCTTCTGCAGTGTTCCTCCTTTCTTATGTTCTTATGTTCTTAAGTAGAGCTTGGTCATACAGAATGTGAAAAAGACTTGGGAGTCATGGTAAGCAGAAATCTGAAGCCAAGACAGCAGTGCCTCAGTGTGCGCAACAAGGCCAACAGATTACTTGGATTTATCTCAAGAAGTACAAGTAACAGAAGTCCAAAAGTTATTTTACAGCTCTATACATCACTAGTGAGGCCTCATTTAGATTATGCTGCTCAGTTTTGGTCCCCTTACTACAGGATGGTCATAGACTCATTAGAGAACATACAGAGAAGAATGACTAAAATGATTTACTGTGTAAGGAACCTCCTGTATGAAGATAGACTTAAAGCCTTAAATCTCCACTCTCTGGAGAGGCGTAGAATGAGGGGAGATATCATTGAAGTGTATAAGTGGATGACGGGCATAAACAAGGGAGACATTAATAAAGTACTGAGGGTGTCGAACCAGGTAAGAACCAGGAATAATGGATTTAAGTTGGATAAATTTAGATTTAGAAAGGACATAGGTAAGTACTGGTTTTCTAACAGAGTTGTAGATGCGTGGAACAGTCTTCCCAGTGGGGTGATAGAGGCTAGGACCTTGGGTAGCTTTAAGAAGAGACTGGACAAATATATGAGCGGGAGGGGCTGGGTTTGATTGGTGTTGGGGGGTGCGGGAGTTGTTTCTTGAGTAGCTTTAGGTAGATGTCGTTTTGATAAGGACCTGCCTCGTATGGGCCAGTAGGCCTTCTGCAGTGTTCCTACATTCTTATGTTCTTATGTTCTTATGTTCTTATATTAAGAACATAAAAACGTAAGAAAGGAGGAACACTGCAGTAGGCCTGTTGGCCCATACTTGGCAGGTCCTTCACAATCCATCCCACTAACAAAATATTTGCCCAACACAATTTTCAATGCCACCCAAGAAATAAGCTTTAATAATTCTGATGATAAATTAGACACATGTGCAACTCTTGGGTATCTTTATTGAGGAAACGTTTCGCCACACAGTGGCTTCATCAGTCCATACGTATTTGTAGATGAATGGTTCAGAGAACCGACATGTAGGCCTTCTGCAGTGTTCCTACATTCTTATGTTCTTATGTGCAGCTCTTGCGTATCTTTATTGAGGAAACGTTTCGCCACACAGTGGCTTCATCAGTCCATACAAAGGAGAATGTGGAAAAAGACACTTATGTACAGTTCAGGACATTTATTAAAGGAAACGTTTCGCCACGAGTGGCTTCTTCACTCGTGGCGAAACGTTTCCTTTAATAAATGTCCTGAACTGTACATAAGTGTGAACATTAAAATGGTATAAAATACCGACAGATTGTTAGGTAAGACACATATGCAACAGTTAGGTATCTTTATTTCGAAACGTTTCGCCTACACAGTAGGCTTCTTCAGTCGAATACAGAAAGTAGGCAGGAGCAGTAGAGATGTGAAGACGATGTAATCAGTCCATCACCCTTAAAGTCGTAGAATTTGAGGTTGTCAGTCCCTCGGCCTGGAGAAGTTCAGCCACACAGTGGCTTCATCAGTCCATACAAAGGAGAATCTATTCTATTCAAGATTGATGGACTGACCACATCGACTCAAGGTTGAGGGACTGATTACCTCATTCTCCTCCTATTCTTCAAGATTCTCCTTTGTATGGACTGATGAAGCCACTGTGTGGCGAAACGTTTCCTCAATAAAGATACCCAAGAGTTGCACATGTGTCTAATTTACTAACTGTTGCCTATGTGTCTTACCTACCAGATGTGAAGACGATGTAATCAATCCATCACCCTTACAGTCTGAACATTAAAATGGTATAAAATACCGACAGGTTGTTAGGTAAGACACATATGCAACAGTTAGGTATCTTTATTATGAAACGTTTCGCCTACACAGTAGGCTTCTTCAGTCAAGTACAGAAAAACATTAAAATGGTGTGAAATACCGACAGATTGTTAGGTAAGACACCTAACTGTTGCATATGTGTCTTACCTACCAAGTACAGAAAAGTTGATAGAAGCAGAAGATACTTGAAGACGATGTAATCAGTCCATCACATATTGTTTCATACTATGGAACAATGCTCTTCTCCAGACTGAGGGACTGACCACCTCAAAACTTTAAGGGTGATGGACTGATTACATCGTCTTCAAGTATCTTCTGCTTCTATCAACTTTTCTGTACTTGACTGAAGAAGCCTACTGTGTAGGCGAAACGTTTCATAATAAAGATACCTAACTGTTGCATATGTGTGTTACCTAACACCCTTACAGTCGTAGAATTTGCTTAAGTGTTGCCTATGTGTCTTAACAACCATCCTGTCGGTATTGTATACCATTTTGATATTAAGATTCCCGTATGTTGCATCTGTGTCTCAATCTTCAACTTGTCGGTTTTTAAACCATTTATCACAATATCCTGTTGATTAACAATTTTGAGATACTGTAACTACCGGACTTTAGTGTTACTGACAGCAATTAGGGCAGGTTTAATCGTCGCCTTTATCCTATTTCCAAACCAATCTAAACTGTACTAAATTTGTCTCCTTTTTGTTTCTCAGGAATTATCAATTAATAACACAGTATTCTTTATCAAGATTCATAATAATTTTCTCACAGTTTCTTCGGTGGGAATAGGCTGGACAAATGTGTGGACAGGCAGGTCCTTCGTAAAACCAACCGTTCTTGCACATCTGAGGTCATTAGGGGACCTGAAGCCGCTGCTACATAAAGGGCGGAAGCCAGAACTGTGGTCACAAGATCAGCAACTTCGAGAATACTCACATCTGAGGTGTTTAAGGGACCAAAGGCCGCTTCTATATACAGGGCGGAAGCCAGAATTTCGATAATATCATCAGTGGCTGCAGCAGGACACCAATGGGCAACGCCTTTAGTTCTCTGGCCAACGTTTCGGTTGCTTCCGAGGTAAAAGTTGTCAGTTTTCGTTTGTTAGGTAAGACACATATGCTTCATCCTGCCTCGCATGGGCCAGTAGGCCTTCTGCAGTGTTCCTTCGTTCTTATGTAACAGTTAGGTATCTTTATTTCGAAACGTTTCGCCTACACAGTAGGCTTCTTCAGTCGAGTACAGAAAAGTTGATAGAAGCAGAAGAGACTTGAAGACGATGTAATCAGTCCATAAGAACATAAGAAAGGAGGAACACTGCAGCAGGTCTGTTGGCCCATACTAGGCAGGTCCTTTACAATTCATCCCACTAACAAACATTTGCCCAACTCAATTTTCAATGCTACTCAACAAATAAGCTCTGATGTGCAAGTCCCACTCAAATCCAACCCCTCCCACTCATGTACTTATCCAACCTAAATTTGAAACTACCCAAAGTCCTAGCCTCAATAACCCAACTAGGTAGACTGTTCCACTCATCAACTACCCTATTTCCAAACCAATACTTTCCTATGTCCTTTCTAAATCTAAACTTATCTAATTTAAATCCATTACTGCGGGTTCTCTCTTGGAGAGATATCCTCAAGACCTTGTTAATATCCCCTTTATTAATACCTATCTTCCACTTATACACTTCGATCAGGTCTCCCCTCATTCTTCGTCTAACTTAAGAGTCTTCAATCTTTCTTCATAAGGAAGATTTCTAATGCTATGTATTAATTTAGTCATCCTACGCTGAATGTTTTCTAACGAATTTATATCCATTCTGTAATATGGAGACCAGAACTGAGCTGCATAATCTAGGTGAGGCCTTACTAATTGTTGTATAAAGCTGCAGTATGACCTCTGGACTTCTGTTGCTTACACTTCTTGATATAAATCCCAGTAATCTATTTGCCTTATTACGTACGTTTAGGCATTGCTCTGAACATTAAAATGGTATAAAATACCGACAGGTTGTTAGGTAAGACACATATGCAACAGTCAGGTATCTTTATTATGAAACGTTTCGCCTACACAGTAGGCTTCTTCAGTCGAGTACAGAAAAGTTGATAGACGCAGAAGATACTTGAAGACGATGTAATCAGTCCATCACCCTTAAAGTTTTGAGGTGGTCAGTCCCTCTGAAAATTCTATCCAAACAGACTCTGTATGTGTTACTTCAGACTTAATATCCGTTTTTATGCAACAGTTCAAGCGATCTCGGACATACAATGCCACCCCACCCCCCTTTCCGACACTTCTATCTACTTGGAACAATTTAAAACCCTGAATGTGACATTCTGCAGGCATGTCCCGACTTTTTGAATTAAACCACGTCTCAGTAATGGCAAATACATCTATGTTACCTGCACTAGCAACTAGTCTCAACTCGTCCATCTTATTCCTAGCACTGCGACTATTTGTGTAATAAATATTTAAAGACCCTTCCTGCTCCTTTCTGTTATTCCACTAAACCTATTACTGTCCTTGTCAATTAGTGCCACTGGCTTTCCAATATCCACCTCATTTTGCCTATTACTAGTTCTCCTAGTACTCATATTACTACCCTGAGACTTCACAGTTTTCCCGCTAAAACCCATACCACTAACTATTCCTAACTATTCCAGCCAGCAATTGACACCAATTGCTCTGGACAACCATTCATTTCCAACTCCTCTCCTTGGCAAAATGCCACATATGACAGGTTTCCCACCCTTCCTCCTAATTATCTCTATTGCTGACCTATACCTGCTAATCAGGTCCTCACTCCTACGTCTGCCAACATCGTTGCCTCCAGCACTGAGACAGATTGTAATAAAGTTGGTAGAATTACCGACAATATGTAAAGTAAAAGGACACAAGTGCAACTAATGTGACATTTATTTTGGCAACGTTTCGCTCTCCAGGAGCTTTATCAAGCCATTACATACAATACATGGACACAGAGGGTATATAAAGGCTCAGAGTGAGGTGAATACTAGTGAGGTACCATTTCGATGTTCACTAGTGGTAGTAGTAGTAGTAGTAGTGGTAGTGACAAAAGTAATACAATATGGTAGAGCAATTAATTCGTACATGAGTAAAAGGATATAAAAGCTATTACTTGGGTAACATAAAAATAGGTTGGACAAATATAAACTGGAATGAGGCAGCTTGTTTCAGTGTTCACTCTCTGTGCTTTGTGTAGTATAACAGGAGAGACTATGTGATGGCAGGGTTTACTGTTTTTAGGAGGATTCTTGCTAAGACTTCGGAGATGGTGAAGCTGCCGTTGTTTTGTTTAATTGTATTTGAAACAGCGATCAGTGCTGATTCAAGGCACTTGCGTGTGCGGAAATTAGTTTCTTTTATCACTAATTGGGCGTCTCTGAATTTCATAAGATGATTGGTGGAATTTCGGTGTTGTACACAGGCGTTGTTTAAGTTGTCGTTCCTACATGCGTATATGTGTTCATTGAGGCGGGTGTGGAGGTTTCTTGCTGTTTCACCTACGTAGATCTTGTCACAGCCTCCGCAGGGTATAGTGTAAACTCCTGCATTGACTGGTTCGTGGTGCTTGGGTTTTGTCCTGGTTAGATCCTTTATTGAAGTGGTAGAAGCGATGGCGACTCTGGTGTTAGCTTGTGAAAGTACTTTTGAGACGTTTAGTGCAACCTGGCTGTTGGGAAGAATTATAACTTTGTTGGGAGCGGTGTTGATGCGTGGAGAATTGATGATCTGAAGAGCTCTTTTCTTGCAGTCTTTGATGAAAAAAGGAGGAAATTGTAACTCAGTGAATGTTTGGTGAATGTAAGTACATTCCTCGTCAAGAAACTCAGGACTACAAATTCGGTATGCTCTTAGGAAAAACCCGATGATGATGCATCATCATCGGGTTTTTCCTTGGCGTCGTCAGTCGTGATGCTCCGAGTAGTCGACTCACATTCGCCAGGTAGCATTACACCACTTGTAGAATTCGTCAAGACGTTCTCGATGGTCTTCGTTGGGGTTTCTAGGGATGTCTCACTCACGTCTGCCAATGCTTCTTTGGTGCTCATTGTGGCATTCCCAGTAGAACACTCACATTCGTCAGGTAGCACCGAGAATGGGTTGGAAGTTTCCACGGTAGTCTTCTGGTTTCTCGTTGTTTCTGCCTCTCCAACCGTTTTCTTGATCTTCAGCTTGGTTCCATGCTGCCCGGCCACTGACCAAGCTCCCCTCTTAACCTGGGGACTCACAACAGGAGGATTACTACTAATCCTCTTGTTCTCCTCCGTTAATCGCCGTATCTCCATCTTAGCAACTCTGAGCTCTTCTCTCAGCTGAGAGTAAGACACTTGTGCAACATCAGCTGCTGGTAAAGTTGCTCAAGAGAGGGCATCCTGGTTCAGATTCACAGAGAGCACACAAACAGGTCTTCACAGAGCTAAGTACACGTCACCACTGAGCTAAGTTTTGAGGTGGTCAGTCCCTCAGTCTGGAGAAGAGCATTGTTCCAAAATCTGAAACAATGCTCTTCTCCAGACTGAGGGACTGACCACCTCAAAACTTTAAGGGTGATGGACTGATTACATCGTCTTCAAGTCTCTTCTGCTTCTATCAACTTTTCTGTACTCGACTGAAGAAGCCTAATGTGTAGGCGAAACGTTTCGAAATAAAGATACCTAACTGTTGCATATGTGTCTTACCTAACAACCTGTCGGTATTTTATACCATTTTAATGTTCAATCAGTTTTCGTTTGTGTAAACGATATTATACCAGACCTTTTGTGCCTTTCATTTTTACTGTAGATTTACTTGTCATGTATTGCTTTGTTAATTATGCCTCTTCCACTTCACAGCTAAAATTTCGACACGCGGAGGAATGTGGGATGTGTTTGGACCA
>NC_091292.1:615257-667757 GCF_038502225.1 Cherax quadricarinatus
ATGTGTTTGGACCAGTTCGATGATTTGAGACGAGTGCCTAAGAAACAGAGTTGTGGACACACGCTGTGTTTGGCCTGCTTCCGTGCCAACACAAACGCCTTCGGAACTTTTGAGTGTCCCTTCTGTTATGCAGAGACCGATTACGAGAGGCGGGGTTTGGAAGCTATCCAGCGCTGCAGGGAATTATACGCCCAACAACGTGAATCAAATGAAGATGTGACCGACTCTGCTCACGGACGTAGAGCACCATTCCAGATGGTGACCAAGAGTTACCTGGATGTTTACAAATACTCACGTCCAAGCAGTTCTATGCCTCTGAAGATTTGTAATGTAAGCAACAGATATTTAAATTCCACAGATGTTCAATCAGCAGCAGTGACCAGGGAACCCAGAGACAATAAGGTCCTTCACATGTCCCGTTCTTCAGTCAGCCGTATTAATGAGGATCTCCCGATGGCCAGCACTTCGAGTAGCCGTGTTAGTGAGGTTCTACCCGTGGCCAGCACTTCGAGTAGCCGTGTTAGTGAGGTTCTATCCGTGGCCAGCACTTCGAGTAGCCGTGTTAGTGAGGTTCTACCCGTGGCCAGCACTTCGAGTAGCCGTGTTAGTGAGGTTCTACCCGTGGCCAGCACTTCGAGTAGCCGTGTTAGTGAGGTTCTATCCGTGGCCAGCACTTCGAGTAGCCGTGTTAGTGAGGTTCTATCCGTGGCCAGCACTTCGAGCAGTCATGTCAATGAAGTTCTTCCTGCAGTGGAATTTGTAAGGCGCCGTGATACTAAGACAAATCCTTCATCGGGCAAATCAAATGAAGCTATTGTTCTTCCTCACAACACCCTGCTTCTCCCTGCTGAGTGCACTTCAACTGAAGATGAAGTCCCTCCTTCAGCACGCACCTCGAGTCCCCCCAACACCTTGCTTCTCCCTGCTGAGTGCACTTCAACTGAAGATGAAGTCCCTCCTTCAGCACGCACTTCGAGTCCCCCCAACACCCTGCTTCTCCCTGCTGAGTGCACTTCAACTGAAGATGAAGTCCCTCCTTCAGCACACACTTCGAGTCCCCCCAACACGTTGCCTGCAGAGGACACTTCGATTTCCCGTGAAACTATTGGTTTTTCTGCAACTTTCAATATAAGTAACATTTTAAGTCAAAAGGAAAGTGGTTGGTTGAATTCTCAGTTAAAGCCAATTATTTTAGTATAATTATTTTAGTATAATTATTTTAGTATAATTATACAATCGTCATGTTATCTACCAAGCAAACCAGTGTAAGTCTTTATCAATAAAATATGTAATCAATAATGGTTTTCATTATCTTACCCAGGTTTATTTAGTATATTTTCGTTATGTCTTGCTGTCTAATGTGTGATCTACAGTATCGTACGTATGGAAATATAAAGCCCACTGTGTGTGCGAAACGTTGTCAATAAGGGATCACGTACTGCATATGTGTTTATATTTCCATTGTGACGGTATTTTACACCATTTATTTCCATCGTACGTGTGACCTGCTGTTCTACATATCAGATATTCATTAGTTAGTTGTGACTTGTGTGAGGAAGCATCTTAGTGGTGATGGGTCAGAGGTGGAGCAGCGTCGTCACCTCTGACCTAACACTATACTGGAGTATATATGAGGAACCAAACCTTACACAAGACAACAAGGTTGGCCACCCTGGGTGGAAGGTTTGTCACTCTTGGTGGAGGGTTGGCCACCCTTGGTGGAAGGTTGGCCACCCTTGGTGGAAGGTTGGCCACCCTTGGTGGAAGGTTGGCCACCCTTGGTGGAAGGTTGGCCACCCTTGGTGGAAGGTTGGCAGTCCTGAGTGGAAGGTTGGCAGACCTGAGTGGAAGGTTGGTCACCCTGCTTGGAGGGTTGGCCACCCTGGGTGGAGGTCAGTGTCAGGTCATAGTCATATATTGTTGTTTATGATCATAATTACTGAGGACCACTGATGTGTGTGTATGTAATCACATCTTTGTGGTTGCAGGGGTCGAGTCTCATATCCTGGCTGAGACTCGAGTGTGCTATCATGTACCTGTTTCCCTCTTCTCCAGTTAATCATCTTTGTTGTGCAAGAATGGTATACAATACCGACAAAATGAAATTAGGACACATATGCAAAATCTGGGTATCTCTATTGTAGACGTTTCGCCATCCAGTGGCTTTATCAGTACAAATTCTAGAACATATTTTGAAGACGGTATTGTATACCATTCTTGCACAACTTGCAGACACTGTGACATGTAATCTTGATTCTGAGGACATCTACATAACCTTCTTCACGGCTTCGACAACTACTGCTACAACTAATCCATCATTTGGGTATGACCTATTTCCACTGGGGAACCCCGCCTACCAGTGACTATGTCCTCGTCTGCTACACGTCCCTTTCCACCTGACGTTTGTATATAAGCGCCAGGCTACTTGCCTATGTTCCCGAACCTCCACGACTATGGTGCTCTTCACACCAAGGCTGTATATAGTTCTACCGTCTTCAAATTATGTTCTAGAAAAACCATACCCCCGGCCGGGATTGAACCCGCGGTCATAGAGTCTCAAAACTCCAGCCCGTCGCGTTAGCCACTAGACCAGCTAGCCACAATAAGATTCATCCAACTAGGTATATTTCTACACCATAGGAAAGTTAGCACAGGCACCTCTGTGACCACAAATGCAAGTTTTTACAGACGAATCTCCAGCTAGCGTGGCCGTGACGAACTCTAGCTCAAGTCCCTTCACTGCCGTCAACATGACTGGCAACATGACGGGCTGGAGTTTTGAGACTCTATGACCGCGGGTTCAATCCCGGCCGGGGGTATGGTTTATTTGCAATCGTGTCATTACGATTTCTTGAGTTATGTTCTAGAATTTGTATTAATAAAGCGACTGGATGGCGAAACGTCTACAATTGAGATACCCAGATGGTGCACATGTGTCTTAATTTCATCAATCATCTTTGTATTTAACTTAAGCCACTGCTTGGCTGAACTTAAAAATAACATTACCCAGGTTTTGCACATGTTTCTAATTGCCAGTCACGGATGTACTACAAAGGTTATTCTGTTGATATTATTTTTTATTATCACACTGGCCGATTCCCACCAAGGCAGGGTGGCCCGAAAAAGAAAAACTTTCACCATCATTCACTCCATCACTGTCTTGCCAGAAGGGTGCTTTACACTACAGTTTTTAAACTGCAACATTAACACCCCTCCTTCAGAGTGCAGGCACTGTACTTCCCATCTCCAGGACTCAAGTCCGGCCTGCCGGTTTCCCTGAACCCCTTCATAAATGTTACTTTGCTCACACTCCAACAGCACGTCAAGTATTAAAAAACCATTTGTCTCCATTCACTCCTATCAAACACGCTCACGCACGCCTGCTGGAAGTCCAAGCCCCTCGCACACAAAACCTCCTTTACCCCCTCCCTCCAACCTTTCCTAGGCCGACCCCTACCCCGCCTTCCTTCCACTACAGACTGATACACTCTTGAAGTCATTCTGTTTCGCTCCATTCTCTCTACATGTCCGAACCACCTCAACAACCCTTCCTCAGCCCTCTGGACAACAGTTTTGGTAATCCCACACCTTCTCCTAACTTCCAAACTACGTTGATGTGTGCCTCAAATACAATGCTTGGCAGCATGCTCTCCCAGAGGTCCTTCGCCTTTAATGGGGTTTGCAGCCTTTCTCCGAGCCTGTACTCCTTTTCTGGTCGTCTTTATTCATCTCAACCACCCATTTCTCTCTCTCTCTTGCCTTATGACATCAGATCAGCGGCGGTAGGAGGGGTATCCCTCTATCCGAGCATGTCATCAGATCAGCGGTGGTGGTTGGGGTATTCAGCTACCCGAGGTATAGCATCAGATCAGCGGTGTAAGTTTATTCAGGTATGCACAAATACAGTTACATAGATTATCATACATAGCAGCAGTTAGAATGATAACAAATTCTCACTACAGGCAGCACACTCCACCAATATTCAAAACACTCAACCTACTCACCATACAAAACATCCATACTTATTACTGCACCTATTACATACATAGAACACTTAACTCTGATATTAACCCTCCCCTCAAACATCTCCTTGCCAACCTCAACAGAACACATGACCATAACACAAGGCACAGATCACTCTTTGATGTTCCTCGTGTCCATCTCACACTATGCAAAAACTCAATGCACATAAAAGACCCTAAAATCTGGAATTCATTACCTGTAAATATAAAAGAAACACTACCTGTTTATAAATTCAAGTCTCTTCTCAAAGATCACTTACTCACCCAAAACCAAATAAATACTGAATAACTGAACCTTATAAATTGTATATCTTAAATGTTTCTCACAATTATATCACATAAATGTTAAACCTAAAACCGAATCTAACTTTATTATTTTTTAAATACACTACCTAACAGAATCCTTCATATGACTGAATGCAACCATATGACCTGTCTTTGTAATACTCACTTGTGCTTTATAGTAATCTGTTTACATTAATGTTTTATCACTGATTTCATCATTGCTTAGTTAATTTTAAGTTAATTTTAAGCCAGCCCGTAATGCTATGCATAGTATAAGTGGCTTTGGCATGCTGCTCTTATCTGTATTTTTTTGTACCTCTGTATGTGTGCTCAAATTGGAAATAAATAAATAAATAAATAAAGATAACCCAAGAAAATCAGACAGTTTAGTTTAATATGTTTATTATGCACCCCATACCCATCCTGTGGGCGGTAGTCAAAAGATTACAGAGGTACATAATTGGTCCAGGGACTGGACTCCAAAGTTTTGATAGCTGAGCAAGTTACAGAGGTAATGAACTCACAATTTACAAAGGTAATGAACTCACAATTTACAAAGGTAATGAACTCACAATTTACAAAGGTAATGAACTCCAGGTAAGTCTGGTCACAATCATGACAAGTTACAAAGGTATTTACAGATTACAGAGGTACGTAATGGGTCCAAGGACTGGGCCCCCAAAGTTTTGATAGCTGAACTAGGTACAAAGGTAATGAGCTCATTGGGGTCCTAATATTTAGGACCCCACCTCAGCGGTGATAGGTGGGGTATCCAGTTACTCGAGGCATGGCATCAAAGCAGCGGTGGTAGGCGGGGCAGCCAAACACCTCCAAACAAATTACACTCAATCGAATTCTCGCGCAACATTCACTCGCCTCAAATTACACAAGATGGAATAAGTATTTCAAGTGTCATAGTGGTGATGAAAGTGCGTGAGGTCAACACTGCTTGCGACACCCAGAAGGGCAAGCAGGCGTAAAGATCTCCTGCCCTGAGGGCCAACTGTGCAACACCCTCTCTATGTTGGTCACACCCTATGCATTACACCACCTTGGGTGCTGGCACCATAAGACCTAGGACAACAGTGTCACAGTGCCTGGGACACTGGCATCACACCACCTAGGTCAATGACGCTCTCACCTAGCACTGTTATGAATCACTGTAATCTAACAGCTACCCAGGTTGATCATGTGTATCAACAGTCGTGAGTCAACTCATAAGAGAACAAGGTGTGATCAGCCTCCCTTGCACACAATTTTCAATATTCATATGGGTCTGGATCAATATTTTTTTGTACAGGATTACAGGAAAACAATGAAAAATATACTATATTTGCACTCCCAACTGAACTCATCAACAGTAAAATATACAGCAGTGGAATGAATTGTAACATAAATAGAGGAAACAGTTGAAGGCTCATAAGCCCACGTTCCACTGAACTATGTATTATTACTACTGCATTGCCATGTTGGTCTATCCTTGAGCTGGTAGCTGTGCAGCTGGGCTGTTTCTTGAAGCAAATCCAGCAGTGGGACTAGACACTGGGATGGGTTAGTAAGTTTTGTGGAGTGACCTATTAGGTCTTGTGCAACACTGGAACATACCAGGAATGGGACATCCGTACATGAACATGTTTTGAAGTGTGAGCAGACACCTACAGATGAACAGGCTTTGCAACATCATTAATTTCCATTTCAGACAAAAATACACACAACATATGAAGCTTGCTATCTCTGAAATATGAAGACTAATCCTCCTTAAGAAATAAACTCTATCACGTCTACTGCTAGCGGTAGACGTGATAGAAGTCACCTACTGCAACGCTTATGTTGACAATTATGACAATGTGAGGGTTATGGAATTTGATTAAGATGCCAAAGAACTGATCATTTCATAGAGACAAGAACACATGAGTGTATATAGTGGCTGAGGTGAGGTCCTTGAAGTGTAGGAAGGTCATGTCCACGGAGTGAGGTGAGGTAGTGTCAACTTTAGACAGGATCAGTTTGCGAAAACGTGGGAGATGATAATTGACCCGGAGTTTCGTGAAACAGTTAGCAGTGGCGATCATTGTTGATCCTAAGCAAAGCCTGTTTCGTCGGTCTGCTTCTTTAATAACTAACTTTGCTTCATGGAAGATCATCAAGTGGTTGCAAGTGTTAAGATGCACTGTGCAGGTGTTACTTATGTTGCCCTTCTGGCCTGCACATCTGTGTTCCCTGGGTATTGTGTTGAGAGCCAACATACCTGTATTTTCTGCGTGTTGTGTTAAAGTCCCTGTAGGTCTCCGCCACTTATTATTTCTCACAGCCTCCGCAAGGTATAGACACCTGCAGTAGAGACCGCCGGGTTTGTTGCCTTCTTGACTAAGTCCGTTATGGTATTGTAAACAATATTTGCGACTATGATGTTGTATTTGGCTAAGATGTTGGCTAGGTTACTGCTTGTTTCGCTAACCCCTAGTAGTTGTTAATGACAGAATCTGTTGCAATAATACGCAAAACTTTCCTCCTTTCGAGTTGGGTAATGAAGTGTTTCGGGTAATGTAGTTCCGTGATAACCTTGTAGATGTAGTCACAATCCTCTTTGGGGAACGTGACTGGGGAAGGGATCCTGTGAGCGCTCTAAAAAAAAAAAAATGATCCCTTGTTTTTTCGTATTGTCGTGATGGGACGCAGTACAGAAGGCCGTTTTTTAGCAGCAGGTTTTAGGTAAACCTTGAAATCACGTTTATTATCGTTTTCTTTTACTGATCATGATGTCCGGGAAAGGACGTGATCCTCTTCCATGTTAAACTTAATAGAGAATTCCATCAAGTTTATATAACTGAGTAGGTTAGTGATGTTCTGGAATCGATACAATATATATAACCCACTTACTGTGTCAGCATCATAATGTTTCTGTGCTTCAGCAATGGTCTGATAATGTTCCTGGAGAGTGAACATCTGGTGCTCTTATGTCTGGTAAGTGCAGTTAAAATGTATATACATGTGAAGTTTAAACCACACACCTTACTTGAAGTTCCGACGACGTCCATGGCGTTCCGTCAACGTCCTTGACGCTCCGTCAACGTCCTTGACACTCCGTCAACGTCCTTGACGCTCCGTCAACGTCCTTGACACTCCGTCAACGTCCTTGACACTCCGTCAACGTCCTTGACGCTCCGTCAACGTCCCTGACACTCCATTGACGTCCCTAACCTGACGTTCCATAGACGTCACCTTCGAGGTTCCTCGACAATTGAGTTCTTCCCCGGGGAGACACCACCAACGAGGCTGACGCAGCAGTAAACAAGACCAGAAAGTTTGCGGGCTGCCTCAGGCTACCTCCACTTGACACCGATGACTGAACCCGAGGAAAAAACCGGATTATTTATAGTTTTTCTTGGTGTGTGGCAACGCTACGCTTGCATTTATATAACTGGGTATTATAATGTGATATGTTTATTTATTAGAGTGAATATCCAGTGTGGGAACGCTAGTGCCAAACCACCAATGTTTCTGGTGAAATCCACGTGAGGATAAAACACTACTACAATAACACCAGTGGTCCCTCTGCCACAGTACTGAACCACATTAGCATTACCGGTCTCTCTGCCACAGCAATGTGTGGGTATTTCAGCTTTATGTGACCTAATCTGTACAAGCATCTCCGCGCCTTGATTCGACCTGACATGCCTCAGTACTCACGAGGAGCGATGACCTCTGCTCACACACACACACACACACACACACACACACACACACACACACACACACACACACACACACACACACACACACACACCTGAGGCCTCACACCTGGACAAACCACTTTCCATCTGACCACATTACCGCACAAACACACACACACACACACACAACCGGACTCAGATAATCAGACCCAATTACCATAAATCTCTGCCGTGTGCGGGTTACGCCCAAGAGCGGCCAACACTCTTGTAAACACTGACTAATGGAAAAGTGGCCGAGATATCACCAAGCAAGTAAAGGATAAGTGCTTTACATATCACTAAGTGCTGCATCATGTCATTTTCTCACTACCAATATATTTTTCTTTGTAATTTACTTGCCTAACTTGGCGCAGAAGGCCTACTGCAGTGCTCATCCAGTCTTATTTTTGGTTTAAATATAAATGTTCTTGTATACGGGAGAGATTATTTCAATAATAAACATCAGGGATGAATAAGTAACTTAATTTATAATGGCTACGGGGAGAATAAAAGAAAATACCAGGCATTCCGCAGAAGACAACCGCAGAGAAGACAGGTGTTAGAGACCGTGCAGACACAGATGTTAAGTCAGGTGATCAAGTGACGGGTTGTTTGGTTATCTTAAGTGTGTTGTTGGCGGACATGGTGGTAGTTGTGGTAGTGGTGGTAGTTGTGGTAGTGGTGGTAATTGTGGTAGTGCTAGTAGTTGTGGTAGTGATGGTAGTTGTGGTAGTGATGGTAGTTGTGGTAGTGATGGTAGTTGTGGTAGTGATGGTAGTTGTGGTAGTGATGGTAGTTGTGGTAGTGATGGTAGTTGTGGTAGTTGTGGTAGTTGTGGTAGTGATGGTAGTTGTGGTAGTGATGGTAGTTGTGGTAGTGATGGTAGTTGTGGTAGTTGTGGTAGTGATGGTAGTTGTGGTAGTGATGGTAGTTGTGGTAGTTGTGGTAGTGATGGTAGTTGTGGTAGTGATGGTAGTTGTGGTAGTGGTGGTAGTGATGGTAGTTGTGGTAGTGATGGTAGTTGTGGTAGTTGTGGTAGTGATGGCAGTTGTGGTAGTGATGGTAGTTGTGGTAGTGGTGGTAGTGATGGTAGTTGTGGTAGTGATGGTAGTTGTGGTAGTGGTGGTAGCCACCATAACAGTTCGTGCTTCAGGGCCACCATAACAGTTCGTGCTTCAGGGCCACCATAACAGTTCGTGCTTCAGGGCCACCATAACAGTTCGTGCTTCAGGGCCACCATAACAGTTCGTGCTTCAGGGCCACCATAACAGTTCGTGCTTCAGGGCCACCATAACAGTTCGTGCTTCAGGGCCACCATAACAGTTCGTGCTTCAGGGCCACCATAACAGTTCGTGCTTCAGGGCCACCATAACAGTTCAAGCTTCAGGACCACCATAACAGTTCAAGCTTCAGGGCCACCATACCAGTTCAAGCTTCAGGGACCCTATAACAGATCAAGCTTCAGGACCACCATAACAGTTCAAGCTTCAGGACCACCATAAGAGTTCAAGCTTCAGGGACCCTATAACAGATCAAGCTTCAGGACCACCATAACAGTTCAAGCTTCAGGGCCACCATAAGAGTTCAAGCTTCAGGGACCCTATAACAGATCAAGCTTCAGGACCACCGTAAGAGTTCAAGCTTCAGGACCACCATAACAGTTCAAGCTTCAGGGCCACCATAACAGTTCAAGCTTCAGGACCACCATAAGAGTTCAAGCTTCAGGGACCCTATAACAGATCAAGCTTCAGGGACCCTATAACAGATCAAGCTTCAGGGACCCTATAACAGTTCAAGCTTCAGGGACCCTATAACAGTTCAAGCTTCAGGGACCCTATAACAGTTCAAGCTTCAGGGACCCTATAACAGATCAAGCTTCAGGGACCCTATAACAGATCAAGTTTCAGGGACCCTATAACAGATCAAGCTTCAGGGACCCTATAACAGTTCAAGCTTCAGGGACCCTATAACAGTTCAAGCTTCAGGGACCCTATAACAGTTCAAGCTTCAGGGACCCTATAACAGATCAAGCTTCAGGGACCCTATAACAGTTCAAGCTTCAGGGACCCTATAACAGATCAAGCTTCAGGGACCCTATAACAGTTCAAGCTTCAGGGACCCTATAACAGTTCAAGCTTCAGGGACCCTATAACAGTTCAAGCTTCAGGGACCCTATAACAGTTCAAGCTTCAGGGGCCCTATAACAGATCAAGCTTCAGGGACCCTATAACAGTTCAAGCTTCAGGGACCCTATAACAGATCAAGCTTCAGGGACCCTATAACAGTTCAAGCTTCAGGGACCCTATAACAGATCAAGCTTCAGGGACCCTATAACAGATCAAGCTTCAGGGACCCTATAACAGATCAAGCTTCAGGGACCCTATAACAGATCAAGCTTCAGGGACCCTATAACAGATCAAGCTTCAGGGACCCTATAACAGTTCAAGCTTCAGGGACCCTATAACAGATCAAGCTTCAGGGACCCTATAACAGATCAAGCTTCAGGGACCCGATAACAGTTCAAGCTTCAGGGACCCTATAACAGATCAAGCTTCAGGGACCCTATAACAGTTCAAGCTTCAGGGACCCTATAACAGATCAAGCTTCAGGGACCCTATAACAGATCAAGCTTCAGGGACCCTATAACAGATCAAGCTTCAGGGACCCTATAACAGATCAAGCTTCAGGGGCCCCCAAAAACCACCACTCAGGAATATTTTAACACGTAAACTAGTAATTAAAGAACTCTCAGCGAGAGACTTACACTTGTCGCCGTGCATACAGTGAGACACATCCCTCAGTGTGTGTATTGTGATGTAGAGTACAGAATGCTGTCTCCCTGACCTTTTTTTTTTATTCACCGGTACGGAGGAACTCTTTAATTATACCTCATAAATTATATAAAACCCGAATAATTATGTAAGTGTATTTATGTAAGTGTTTCTTTAAGTCTATTTTTGGGGTCTAAAGCGGATTAATCTAATGTATATTATTCCTTATGAGAATAAATTCGTTCGGTATCGGCACTCGAACAGCCTTCTGAAACGAATTAAGTTCGTATACCGAGGTACGACTGTATTTATATATATTACACTGTGTTTATCATTCAGAACATTTTTCTAACCTTGAATATATTCGATGTAACATAACCGAACATGACCTAGCATTTTTTAATACAAATTAGAAAATAATGTACCCAATATATCACTGGTATAATAGCCAGCGGGTGAGAAGGACCACTGAAACAACAAAGACGTAATTATGACCAGAATACCACAGTTAGCCATGAGTTGTTAACGAGGGGAAACTTAACAAGATCTCCACAAAAATATGGAGTAAGTTAACAAAAAGTTTCTGAGGAAGATATTTCTACGTAATTATTTTTCCCACATGCGTGACCTTAACTATTTTACGACATATTAACTGGCAGCCTCGCCAGTACTGACACCAGTTGAAAATGAAGGGAAATACACTATAAGAACATAATTACTTTAAAACAGAAAAGTAAGCAAGTTTAATTAGGTACAATTACGCAGGTTTTTTAAGTTATTTGCATCGATACCATGCCTAACCCTTCTAGGGTAGGGTAGGTGCCTGAGCCCGAGCCTTTAGCTCATAAGACTGTCATTCCCATTTGCCCCCTTGTGGCGGGGATGGCAGACCAGAGAGGCCTAGCTTGTGGCTAGGCCTGGGGACAGTTGGTCCCAAAGATGAGGAGGTACTTGTACCTCCTCCCATGGGAGACTTAGGTCTCAGACACTCCCTAAAGAGGGAGCCAAGGCCGGGCCACCACTTGGAAAAGGCCCGGGCCGGGAGAATACCGGCTAATCTTTAACTAACTAACTAACTAAGTTATTTGCAATTGTTTTATACAGTGACATGTGTGTAAATTACCTAGGATAGCTAAAAAAATCACGACGAAGTGATTAATTAGGCTGGGTTATGGTTATTTCAATTGCAAAGTTAGTTTCTGTAAATAACTAAAACTTGGCACATATTGCGAATTCAGACACGTACACACAGTAGCGGCCAGTGAAGAGGCGGGGCCAGGAGCTATAACTTGACCCCTGCAACCACAACTAGGTGAGTACACACACCTGTGTATCTAACATATTGCAGCTTAGGTTGATTTATGAGGAAACAGGACAAGTGATCTTAGTTATATGATAACCCGCAACTGGAGCTTTTGGTCATCTGACCGAGGCCTTCCGCTGGCTTACCGATCCACCCCTTAAACAATTATTATTATTATTATTAAAGATTCACCGGTATTCTCCCGGCCCGGCCTTGGCTCCCTATCTAGGGAGTGTCTGAGACCTAAGTCTCCCATGGGAGGAGGTACAAGTACCCCCTCATCTTTGGGACCAACTGTCCCTAGGCCTAGCCACATTCCCCGCCCTCACGGGGCTCGTAGGGAGAAGCTAGGCCTCTCTGGTCTGCCATCAGCCCCGCCCCAAGGGGGCTAATGGCAGGCTGATCCCCCTTTAAACAATTTATTAGAGAGTAACCTAAATAAATATTCTTTTAAAAAATTATACCATTTTAAAGCTTTCGTTAAGTAATTATTATTATTATTATTATTATTATTATTATTATTATTATTATTATTATTATTATTATTATTATTATTATTACCTGATAAGACTGATAACACGTCAGGTGAGACCTGTAATAATACAGATGATAATAATAATTGTGGAAAATTGCATTTATCTGAATGTAACTAATTATGTACATAACAGTAAATGATAAGAAAGATAATTATTATTTATCAATGTTACATAGACAAGTAGGAATTTGGGACACCTAGGTCGCAAAAAATGTCCCCCTTCGATACCTACCACTGTCATATCCACAAGTTGCTCTGGACCTATTAATTAAATGAAATATACATACACCAGGAATACTGGTAAATATATAAATTTGTGGACTGTATATTAAAAAATTATTATATATAATTTCACATATACATAACAGAAGGAAAATATATCTTAATATCACTCACCAATTTGACTGGATATTAAGTTGTATCATACTCAGAAAAACATCACTAACTAAATTTATGAAAACACTGGCCAGAATTATACACAAATCTAGACAGCTTATCTAAGGTTCCTGGAGCTGTCTTGTCCAGTCGTCTGATATCTCAAGTTATGCAGGAATGCATGTCCAACAATTTCACCTCCTATTTGAGAGGTGTCAGCCCAATTTCAACCTCTAGAGCACGAAAATTCCTTCCCATCACACCAACGTTGTACACAATTCAAAACCAAGATGGCGAGTCTCGTCTGCCCAGACGCAGGCTTTCCGTTTTCTATGACATAAATATTATTAAATACAGTATGGCCATCTATTTACATATAAATACTGAATTTGTGGAAAATATATACAGTATTTTCCACACTGATGATAATTATCAAGTAATAATAATATACATGATGATGATGTAACTTTTTATCTGAGAAAAATCTTATTTTCTTGTTAAATAAAAGTTGAGAAATATTCTGTTACTTTGATGATTATATTGTAAAGTTATATTAATGTAATTAATGAAGTAAGAAGATGATATTAAGACCTCAGTTCTGAACACTGAACACTGTGAACACTGAACACTGTGAAAACTGTGAACACTGTGAACACCGAACACTGTGAACACTGAACACTGTGAACACTGTGAACACTGTGAACACTGAACACTGTGAACACTGTGAACACTGAACACTGTGAACACTGTGAACACTGTGAACACCGAACACTGTGAACACTGAACACTGTGAACACTGTGAACACTGTGAACACTGAACACTGTGAACACTGTGAACACTGAACACTGTGAACACTGAACACTGTGAACACTGTGAACACTGAACACTGTGAACACTGAGCACTGAACACTGTGAACACTGTGAACACTGTGAACACCGAACACTGTGAACACTGAACACTGTGAACACTGTGAACACTGTGAACACTGAACACTGTGAACACTGTGAACACTGAACACTGTGAACACTGTGAACACTGTGAACACCGAACACTGTGAACACTGAACACTGTGAACACTGTGAACACTGTGAACACTGAACACTGTGAACACTGTGAACACTGTGAACACCGAACACTGTGAACACTGAACACTGTGAACACTGTGAACACTGTGAACACTGTGAACACTGAACACTGTGAACACTGTGAACACTGAACACTGTGAACACTGTGAACACTGTGAACACCGAACACTGTGAACACTGAACACTGTGAACACTGTGAACACTGTGAACACTGAACACTGTGAACACTGTGAACACTGAACACTGTGAACACTGTGAACACTGTGAACACTGTGAACACTGAACACTGTGAACACTGAACACTGAACACTGTGAACACTGTGAACACTGTGAACACTGTGAACACTGAACACTGTGAACACTGAACACTGTGAACACAACACTGTGAACACTGAACACTGTGAACACTGTGAACACTGAACACTGTGAACACTGAACACTGTGAACACTGTGAACACTGAACACTGTGAACACTGTGAACACTGTGAACACTGTGAACACTGAACACTGTGAACACTGTGAGCACTGAACACTGCGAACACTGAACACCGTGAACACTGAACACTGTGGACACTGAACACTGTGGACACTGAACACTGTGGACACTGAACATTGTGGACACTGAACACTGTGGACACTGAACACTGTGGACACTGAACATTGTGGACACTGAACATTGTGGACACTGAACACTGTGGACACTGAACTCTGTGAACATTGAACACTGAGAACACTGTGAACACTGAACTCTGTGAACACTGTGAACACTGTGAATACTGAGAACACTGAACACTGAACGCTGAACACTGTGAACACTGTGAACACTGAACACTATGAACACTGAACACTGTGAACACTGAACACTGTGAACACTGAACACTGTGAACACTGAACACTGCGAACACTGAACACTGTGAACACTGCGAACACTGAACACTGAACACAACACTGTGAACACTGAACACTGTGAACACTGAACACTGTGAACACTGAACACCGTGAACACTGAACACCGTGAACACTGAACACTGTGAACACTGAACACTGTGAGCACTGTGAACACTGTGAACACTGAACACTGTGAACACTGAACACTGTGAACACTGTGAACACTGAACACTGTGAACATTGAACACTGTGAACACTGAACACTGTGAACACTGTGAACACTGAACACCGTGAACACTGAAACTGTGAACACTGAACACTGTGAGCACTGTGAACACTGAACACTGTGAACACTGAACACTGTGAACACTGAACACTGTGAACACTGAACACTGTGAACACTGTGAACACTGAACACTGTGAACACTGAACACTGTGAACACTGAACACTGAGCACTGTGAACACTGAACACTGAGCACTGTGAACACTGAACACTGAGCACTGTGAACACTGAACACTGAGCACTGTGAACACTGAACACTGAGCACTGTGAACACTGAACACTGAGCACTATGAACACTGAACACTGAGCACTGTGAACACTGAACACTGTGGTAATAAGACTAGGCACGACCTGACCTTAATTCTTCTCATTATTATTGTGTTATAACATCAGTATAGTTCACTTCACCGTAGAACAAACAAAGACACAGTAACAATTATGAACTTTACGCTTCTTAGGATGTACACTGGCCAATAAATATCACTTTTTATGTACCAAACACGTTTTTTTTTCTTTTGCATTTTGAGAATAAATATATATATACCTGTTTGAGAATGTATCGTTTCAGTTGAACAAGATTTTAAGTTCTGTTTCCAGTCTTTGAAATCACTGTACAGTATCAAATATTAAATAATTTTCGACCCTGTGGAACTGACATGTTTGTGTAGTAACTGGCTTAGTTATCCCAGGTACATTGAACATAAACCAATGCTCCATTGGTTTCATAGGGGGACATTTTGTCACCACTATACGTTTAGTTTGGTCTCAATAAACAACCTGGATCATTTAATATTCAAATACATGTTAGAAAAGATCCCCTAAACCGAAGTCAAGATTAACGAAGGTGTATCTCAGGGTCCACGAGCTTGTTACTGACAATGATTTTCAGATAACAGTGCATGACGTAGAGTTGCAGCTGGGTACTCTTGCAAGAACATCTGCAGCGGGTGTCTCGGCAGACAGATACGTCAACTACAAGGCGCTGGTGCGCCATTAAAACTGATTTTCCTTACGTTTATCTTGTTTTCCTTCCTGACAGCGTCTGTGATGTGAGTGACGAGTATATACGAGGATACCATTAAGATGTCGAAGCACTGGAAACGTCTACTAAGGTACATGGAGACCTGCAATGCTTGTTGATTTCTGGTGGATGTTGCAAGCAGACCAGACAATTAAGCGCTACACAACACCCAGCCAGGTTAAACAGTTTTAAAATGTTTGGTGTTTCTATGACATCTTACACACAAATTGGTTGGTTAATTAGGTTTAGAACCTATCAACACACTAGGAGCTTTAAGGTTTCACTTCATCTGTTCACCAAAGTCGTAAATACCTTAATTCCAAATATGGGCGTATAGCCATTAAAACAAATTCTAAGTGCACACGTAAACTGAGATATATATTGCTCCTGGTGTACGTGCACTGTTGCTCTCAGTGCACACGTAAACTGAGATATATATTGCTCCTAGTGCACGTGCACTGTTGCTCTCAGTGCACACACGCCAAGAGAGATATAATCGTCAGATTTTATATAATTAAACGTTAGTATATATGACTTCGAATCATTATAAATCTCTTTTCTTTCACGTTAGTAGTTTATGGACAATTTGTATGAATATGATGGAATAAAACCTTCAGTTTACACTGTAAAACTCTGTTAGTTTTTGAGAAATGTGATATGCTAGGTAAAATCTGTTTTAGCACCTGTGTTACGTACAGTACCTAATTTTTCTATCACGTACGGAAGGTTCAGCATCAGATTCAGTAACATACCTAAACAAGCCTAATAACTTGACCTGACGTAGGCCTACACACAGCACTTAGGCCGGAGACGAGAGAGAGAGAGAGAGAGAGAGAGAGAGAGAGAGAGAGAGAGAGAGAGAGAGAGAGAGAGAGAGAGAGAGAGAGAGAGAGAGAGAGAGAGAGAGAGAGAGAGAGAGAGAGTCAAATTTCAAAACCATCATGAGAGAGACGAACCAAACATTACCAGTACAGTTATGGTAGCCTGGGGTTTCCCAACACACACAGGCGGGGCCAGGAGCTATGAATCGATTCCTGCAACCACAATCATGTGAGTACACACACACACACACACACACACACACACACACACACACACACACACAAACAGAAGTGTCACTGTGACACATGTGCAACATCTGGGTATCTTTATTGTAGACGTTTCGCCATCCAGTGGCTTTATCAATACAAATTCCAGGACATAACTTGAAGACAGTAGAACTATGTACAGAAGATGAGGTAATCAGTCCCTCAACCTAGCAGTAGGTGCGAAGAGCACCGTAGTCGTGGAGATTCTGCACGACTATGGTGCTCTTCGCACCAACTCCAAGGTTGAGGGACTGATTACCTCATCTTCTGTACATAGTTCTACTGTCTTCAAGTTATGTCCAAGAATTTGTATTGATAAAGCCACTGGATGGCGAAACGTCTACAATAAAGATACCCAGATGTTGCACAAGTGTCTTAATTTCATCTTGTCGGCATTATATACCATTCTTGCACAGAAGTGTCACTGTTTGCAGATGATGTGAAGTTCATGAGAAGAATTAAATCAGACGCGGACCAGACAGGTCTACAAAAAGACCTGGACAGGCTGGATGTGTGGTCCAGCAACTGGCTCCTAGAATTTAACCCCGCCAAATGCAAAGTCATGAAGATCGGAGAAGGGCAAAGAAGACAGCAGACAGAATATAGGCTAGGAGGCCAAAGACTACAAACCTCACTCAAGGAGAAAGACCTAGGAGTGAGTATAATACCGAGAACATCGCCAGACGCACACATTAATCAGATAAGTGCTGCGGCATATGAGCGCCTGGCAAACCTGAGAATAGCGTTCCGGTACCTCAGTAAGGAATCGTTCAAGACTTTATACACTGTGTACCTCAAGCCCATACTGGAGTACGCAGCACCAGTTTGGAACCCACACCTGGTCAAACGCGTCAAGAAATTAGAGAAAGTGCAAAGGTTTGCAACAAAGCTGGTCCCAGAGCTAAGGGGAATGTCCTATGAAGAAAGGTTAAGGGAAATCGGTCTGACGACACTGGAGGACAGGAGGGTCAGGGGAGACATGATAACTACATATAAAATACTGCGTGGAATAAGCAAAGTGGACAGAGACAGAATGCTCCAGAGATGGGACACAGAAACAAGGGGTCACAACTGGAAGCTGAAGACTCATGTGAGTCAAAGGGATGTTAGGAAGTATTTCTTCAGCCACATAGTTGTTAGGAAGTGGAATAGTCTGGCAAGCGATGTAGTGGAGGCAGGAACCACACATAGTTTTAAGACGAGGTATGATAAAGCTCATGGAGCAGGGAGAGGGAGGACCCAGTAGCGGTCAGCGAAGAGGCGGTGGCAGGAGCTGAGTCTCGACCCCTGCAACCACAATTAGGTGAGTACACACAGAACTGGGGCATGCTTCCAGGAAAGCAACCTTAATAACCCTGCTCGACAGCTATCACTATAATACTGCCCTGAAATCTCTCCATCTCTGCAATTATACTCCGGACGAAACATCACGAACCGAGAAAATGTGTCTCAGAGTCTATAATTCCCCTTATTATAGATAAGGACCTGAGCGTAATTCTGTCATTACGTGACTGATAATATAACGTGCACGTGATTAGAATAGGTCCCCCATGATGACTGATGTGATGTCAATGGGTCCCCCATGATGACTGATGTGATGTCAATAGGTCCCCCATGATGACTGATGTGATGTCAATAGGTCCCCCATGATGACTGATGTGATGTCAATAGGTCCCCCATGATGACTGATGTGATGTCAATGGGTCCTCAGGATGACTCAGGTGTTACGAAGATGTGAGTTAGAAGTCACCATAATGATTTATGTGACGTGACTCAGGAGTCCTCATGATGACTCAGGTGACATGAACATGTCATATTAATAAAGAGGTGAGATAATAAATAGTGAATGTTACCTTAATAACCACACTCACTACATTACTATAATTATATTAATAGGAGAGCGCTAAACCCGTAAGCGTTAACAGCTCATGCGTAATGGTAATTCATGGAAAAATAGCTCTAATTCCTTGGATCAAGAGCCTTTTACCAGGATCTTTGAAAATAAATGGTATAAAATACCGACACAATGGAAACATAAACACATATGCAGTTTAATGTGATCCTTTATTGACAACGTTTCGCCCACACAGTGGGCTTTTTCAAGTCACCAACAGATCTACCTGGGGTGGAAGGTACTCGCGTACCTTCCACCCCAGGTAGATGTTGGTGACTTGAAAAAGCCCACTGTGTGGGCGAAACGTTGTCAATAAAGGATCACATTAAACTGCATATGTGTTTATGTTTCCACCAGGATCTTTGCGTTATTTTAGGAACGCAAATGGAGAGATGTATGGTCGTCCTCCAGAGTGGCTGAACGACCTCAACCTAACGACCCTAGAGGAGGGAAGAACCAGGGAAGACACTATAACGACCCTAGAGGGTAGAAGAACCAGGGAAGACACTATAACGACCCTAGAGAGCAGAAGAACCAGGGAAGACACTATAACGACCCTAGAGGGTAGAAGAACCAGGGAAGACACTATAACGACCCTAGAGAGCAGAAGAACCAGGGAAGACACTATAACGACCCTAGAGGGTAGAAGAACCAGGGAAGACACTATAACGACCCTAGAGAGCAGAAGAACCAGGGAAGACACTATAACGACCCTAGAGGGTAGAAGAACCAGGGAAGACACTATAACGACCCTAGAGAGCAGAAGAACCAGGGAAGACACTATAACGACCCTAGAGGGTAGAAGAACCAGGGAAGACACTATAACGACCCTAGAAGGCAGAAGAACCAAGGAAGACACTATAACGACCCTAGAGGGCAGAAGAACCAGGGAAAACACTATAACGACCCTAGAGGGCAGAAGAACCAGGGAAGACACTATAACGACCCTAGAGGGTAGAAGAACCAGGGAAGACACTATAACGACCCTAGAGAGCAGAAGAACCAGGGAAGACACTATAACGACCCTAGAGAGCAGAAGAACCAGGGAAAACACTATAACGACATAAGCTGCAAAAGAGGCGAGAAACAGGAACTCGTGACACCGCTGGAAGTCGCAAATGAACCATAGATTTAGGAAGTATTTCTACCGTCTCAGAGTAGTCGGGAAGCGAAATGATCTTGGTGAACAGGTGGTGGAGGTAGGCTCCATACATAGTTTTAAGAACAGGTACGACAGAATCCAGGAGGCTAAGAGGAAGTGAATCTGAAGAGTGGCAAGTTCAAAGGCAGGGCCAGGAGCTGAGAATCAACCCCTGCAAAAACTAATACGTGAGTACACACACACACAAATGCTACAAAATAATTGAGTTCGTGTCTAAAATACCACCATCGTTCCCTTTGGCATTTATAAACTTATGAGCAATGGGGGCAGGGCAGCGTATCTGGGGGCAGGGCAGCGTACCTGGGGGCAGGGCAGCGTACCTGGGGGCAGGGCAGCGTACCTGGAGGCAGGGCAGCGTACCTGGAGGCAGGGCAGCGTACCTGGGGGCAGGGCAGCGTACCTGGAGGCAGGGCAGCGTACCTGGAGGCAGGGCAGCGTACCTGGAGGCAGGGCAGCGTACCTGGGGGCAGGGCAGCGTACCTGGGGGCAGGGCAGCGTACCTGGAGGCAGGGCAGCGTACCTGGAGGCAGGGCAGCGTACCTGGAGGCAGGGCAGCGTACCTGGGGGCAGGGCAGCGTACCTGGAGGCAGGGCAGCGTACAAGGTAGCACAATTATATACCCACATTATTGTAGCATGATACACATCTGTAATGTCAGTGTATAATTGTGATCAGTTGTTCAAGACGCAGTTGACCCGCTAGTTACCTTGACAGTTTCTTGACACAGCTGGATCAAGGTTGTCAAGATTGTTATCATCAAATATTTACTGATGTTTCGGTTACTTCTTTATCCATCATCCGAGTCTAAAACTGAATAAAATATTAAAATAACTCTCTGAATTAAGCACTCAAACTAAAATATTAAAACCTGTGTAATAGTGATTAACAGAATAAAAATAAAAAATAAAAAATACCTGGAATAATTACCGAAAAACTTATTTAAATTATAATAATTCTGTATAAGTAACTTATTAGAAGAGTTAAACAATAATACCAGAAAACTCCAGTTAATAATACCAGTAAGAAAATAATAATTAACCAGGTTAAATTAATAATAAACACTACTTATATTAAATTAACTAATAAATATTAAAATAAAAACGTCAAAGATTTAAGAACCCAATTAAATGTCTATTAAAAAAATCTATATACGAAATGCCATGTAATTATTTTAACATTACAAGATAATTATATCGTTAATTATAAGAACAAAATTAAATATATTAACTTAGAAAATAACTATGTTACAATAACAATGTTACATTAACAATGTTACATTAACAATGTTACAATAACAATGTTACATTAACAATGTTACATTAACAATGTTACATTAACAATGTTACATTAACAATGTTACATTAACAATGTTACATTAACAGTGTTACATTAACAATGTTACAATAACAATGTTACATTAACAATGTTACATTAACAATGTTACATTAACAATGTTACATTAACAGTGTTACATTAACAATGTTACAATAACAATGTTACATTAACAATGTTACATTAACAATGTTACATTAACAATGTTACATTAACAATGTTACATTAACAATGTTACATTAACAATGTTACATTAACAATGTTACATTAACAATGTTACATTAACAATGTTACAATAACAATGTTACAATAACAATGTTACATTAACAATGTTACATTAACAATGTTACATTAACAATGTTACATTAACAATGTTACAATAACAATGTTACAATAACAATGTTACAATGTTACAATAACAATGTTACAATGTTACAATAACAATGTTACAATGTTACAATAACAATGTTACAATAACAATGTTACAATGTTACAATAACAATGTTACAATAACAATGTTACAATGTTACAATAACAATGTTACAATAACAATGTTACAATAACAATGTTACAATAACAATGTTACAATAACAATGTTACAATGTTACAATAACAATGTTACAATAACAATGTTACAATAACAATGTTACAATAACAATGTTACAATAACAATGTTACAATAACAATGTTACAATAACAATGTTACAATAACAATGTTACAATAACAATGTTACAATAACAATGTTACAATAACAATGTTACAATGTTACAATAACAATGTTACAATAACAATGTTACAATAACAATGTTACAATAACAATGTTACAATGTTACAATAACAATGTTACAATAACAATGTTACAATAACAATGTTACAATGTTACAATAACAATGTTACAATAACAATGTTACAATAACAATGTTACAATAACAATGTTACAATAACAATGTTACAATAACAATGTTACAATAACAATGTTACAATAACAATGTTACAATAACAATGTTACAATAACAATGTTACAATAACAATGTTACAATAACAATGTTACAATAACAATGTTACAATGTTACAATAACAATGTTACAATAACAATGTTACAATGTTACAATAACAATGTTACAATAACAATGTTACAATGTTACAATAACAATGTTACAATAACAATGTTACAATAACAATGTTACATTAACAATGTTACAATAACAATGTTACAATGTTACAATAACAATGTTACAATAACAATGTTACAATAACAATGTTACAATGTTACAATAACAATGTTACAATAACAATGTTACAATGTTACAATAACAATGTTACAATAACAATGTTACAATAACAATGTTACAATGTTACAATAACAATGTTACAATAACAATGTTACAATAACAATGTTACAATGTTACAATAACAATGTTACAATGTTACAATAACAATGTTACAATAACAATGTTACAATGTTACAATAACAATGTTACAATAACAATGTTACAATAACAATGTTACAATAACAATGTTACAATGTTACAATAACAATGTTACAATGTTACAATAACAATGTTACAATAACAATGTTACAATGTTACAATAACAATGTTACAATGTTACAATAACAATGTTACAATAACAATGTTACAATAACAATGTTACAATAACAATGTTACAATAACAATGTTACAATGTTACAATAACAATGTTACAATAACAATGTTACAATAACAATGTTACAATGTTACAATAACAATGTTACAATGTTACAATAACAATGTTACAATAACAATGTTACAATGTTACAATAACAATGTTACAATGTTACAATAACAATGTTACAATGTTACATTAACAATGTTACAATAACAATGTTACAATAACAATGTTACAATAACAATGTTACAATGACAATGTTACAATGTTACAATGACAATGTTACAATAACAATGTTACAATAACAATGTTACAATGACAATGTTACAATGTTACAATGACAATGTTACAATGACAATGTTACAATGACAATGTTACAATGTTACAATGACAATGTTACAATGTTACAATGACAATGTTACAATGACAATGTTACAATGACAATGTTACAATGTTACAATGACAATGTTACAATGTTACAATGACAATGTTACAATGACAATGTTACAATGACAATGTTACAATGTTACAATGACAATGTTACAATGTTACAATAACAATGTTACAATAACAATGTTACAATAACAATGTTACAATAACAATGTTACAATAACAATGTTACAATAACAATGTTACAATAACAATGTTACATTAACAATGTTACATTAAGAATGTTACAATAACAATGTTACATTAACAACGTTACATTAACAATGCTACATTAACAATGTAACATTAACAACGTTACATTAACAATGTTACATTAACAATGTTACAATAACAATGTTACATTAACAGTGTTACAATAACAATGTTACATTAACAATGTTACAATAACAATGTTACATTAACAATGTTACATTAACAATGTTACATTAACAATGTAACATTAACAACGTTACATTAACAATGCTACATTAACAATGTTACATTAACAATGTTACATTAACAATGTTACATTAACAATGTTACATTAACAATGTTACATTAACAATGTAACATTAACAACGTTACATTAACAATGCTACATTAACAATGTTACATTAACAATGTTACAATAACAAGTGGAACTTAACATAACCAGAGGTGATAAACATTAACATAAAATACTTCTATAGTGATCTATATAATATAATGCTATTATTTTTAAGTGTTGGTTCATTAAAAATAACAATTAAATGGGTATAATTCGGACTATAATTTTTAAAGGGTGGATTGGTAAGCCAGCGGAAGGCCTCGGTCAGATGAGCAAAAGCTCCAGCTGTGGGTCATGACGTGTGAGAGAACTCATCCAGGACGTGTGAGAGAACTCATCCAGGACGTGTGAGAAAACTCATCCAGGACGTGTGAGAGAACTCATCCAGGACGTGTGAGAGAACTGATCCAGGACGTGTGAGAGAACTCATCCAGGACGTGTGAGAGAACTCATCCAGGACGTGTGAGAGAACTCATCCAGGACGTGTGAGAAAACTCATCCAGGACGTGTGAGAGAACTCATCCAGGACGTGTGAGAGAACTGATCCAGGACGTGTGAGAGAACTCATCCAGGACGTGTGAGAGAACTCATCCAGGACGTGTGAGAGATCTCATCCAGGACGTGTGAGAGAACTCATCCAGGACGTGTGAGAGATCTCATCCAGGACGTGTGAGAGAACTCATCCAGGACGTGTGAGAGAACTCATCCACGACGTGTGAGAGAACTCATCCAGGACGTGTGAGAGAACTCATCCAGGACGTGTGAGATAACTCATCCAGGACGTGTGAGAGATCTCATCCAGGACGTGTGAGAGAACTCATCCAGGACGTGTGAGAGAACTCATCCACGACGTGTGAGAGAACTCATCCAGGACGTGTGAGAGAACTCATCCAGGACGTGTGAGATAACTCATCCAGGACGTGTGAGAGATCTCATCCAGGACGTGTGAGAGAACTCATCCAGGACGTGTGAGAGAACTCATCCACGACGTGTGAGATAACTCATCCAGGACGTGTGAGAGAACTCATCCAGGACGTGTGAGAGAAGTCATCCAGGACGTGTGAGAGAACTCATCCAGGACGTGTGAGAGAACTCATCCAGGACGTGTGAGAGAACTCATCCAGGATGTGTGAGAGAAGTCATCCAGGACGTGTGAGAGAACTCATCCAGGACGTGTGAGAGAACTCATCCAGGACGTGTGAGAGAAGTCATCCAGGACGTGTGAGAAAACTCATCCAGGACGTGTGAGAAAGCACATCCATGACGTGTGAGAGAACTCATCCAGGACGTGTGAGAGAACTCATCCAGGACGTGTGAGAGAACTCATCCAGGACGTGTGAGAGAACTCATCCAGGACGTGTGAGAGAACTCATCCAGGACGTGTGAGAGAACTCATCCAGGACGTGTGAGAGAACTCATCCAGGACGTGTGAGAGAACTCATCCAGGACGTGTGAGAGAAGTCATCCAGGAAGTGTGAGAGAACTCATCCAGGACGTGTGAGATTACTCATCCAGGACGTGTGAGATCCAGGACGTGTGAGAGAAGTCATCCAGGACGTGTGAGAGAACACATCCATGACGTGAGAGAACTCATCCAGGACGTGTGAGAGAACTCATCCACGACATGTGAGATAACTCATCCAGGACGTGTGAGAGAACACATCCATGACGTGTGAGAGAACTCATCCAGGACGTGTGAGAGAACTCATCCAGGACGTGTGAGAGAACTCATCCAGGACGTGTGAGAAAACTCATCCAGGACGTGTGAGAGAACACATCCATGACGTGTGAGAGAACTCATCCAGGACGTGTGAGAGAACTCATCCACGACGTGTGAGAGAACTCATCCAGGACGAGTGAGAGATCACATCCATGACGTGTGAGAGAACTCATCCAGGACGTGTGAGAGAACTCATCCAGGACGTGTGAGAGAACTCATCCAGGACGTGTGAGAAAACTCATCCAAGACGTGTGAGAGAACACATCCATGACGTGTGAGAGAACTCATCCAGGACGTGTGAGAGAACTCATCCACGACGTGTGAGATAACTCATCCAGGACGTGTGAGAGAACTCATCCAGGACGTGTGAGATAACTCATCCAGGACGTGTGAGAGAACTCATCCAGGACGTGTGAGAGAACTCATCCAGGACGTGTGAGAGAACTCATCCAGGACGTGTGAGAGAACTCATCCATGACGTGTGAGAGAACTCATCCAGGACGTGTGAGAGAACACATCCATGACGTGTGAGAGAACTCATCCAGGACGTGTGAGAGAACTCATCCAGGATGTGTGAGAGAACTCATCCAGGACGTGTGAGAGATCTCATCCAGGACGTGTGAGAGAACTCATCCAGGACGTGTGAGAGAACTCATCCACGACGTGTGAGAGAATTCATCCAGGACGTGTGAGAGAATTCATCCAGGACGTGTGAGATAACTCATCCAGGACGTGTGAGAGATCTCATCCAGGACGTGTGAGAGAACTCATCCAGGACGTGTGAGAGAACTCATCCACGACGTGTGAGAGAACTCATCCAGGACGTGTGAGAGAACTCATCCAGGACGTGTGAGATAACTCATCCAGGACGTGTGAGAGATCTCATCCAGGACGTGTGAGAGAACTCATCCAGGACGTGTGAGAGAACTCATCCACGACGTGTGAGATAACTCATCCAGGACGTGTGAGAGAACTCATCCAGGACGTGTGAGAGAACTCATCCAAGATGTGTGAGAGAACTCATCCAGGACGTGTGAGAGAACTCATCCAGGACGTGTGAGAGAACTCATCCAGGACGTGTGAGAGAAGTCATCCAGGACGTGTGAGAGAACTCATCCAGGACGTGTGAGAGAACTCATCCAGGACGTGTGAGAGAAGTCATCCAGGACGTGTGAGAAAACTCATCCAGGACGTGTGAGAAAGCACATCCATGACGTGTGAGAGAACTCATCCAGGACGTGTGAGAGAACTCATCCAGGACGTGTGAGAGAACTCATCCAGGACGTGTGAGAGAACTCATCCAGGACGTGTGAGAGAACTCATCCAGGACGTGTGAGAGAACTCATCCAGGACGTGTGAGAGAACTCATCCAGGACGTGTGAGAGAACTCATCCAGGACGTGTGACAGAAGTCATCCAGGACGTGTGAGAGAACTCATCCAGGACGTGTGAGAGAACTCATCCAGGACGTGTGAGAGAAGTCATCCAGGACGTGTGAGAGAACACATCCATGACGTGAGAGAACTCATCCAGGACGTGTGAGAGAACTCATCCACGACATGTGAGATAACTCATCCAGGACGTGTGAGAGAACACATCCATGACGTGTGAGAGAACTCATCCAGGACGTGTGAGATAACTCATCCAGGACGTGTGAGAAAACTCATCCAGGACGTGTGAGAGAACACATCCATGACGTGTGAGAGAACTCATCCAGGACGTGTGAGAGAACTCATCCACGACGTGTGAGAGAACTCATCCAGGACGAGTGAGAGATCACATCCATGACGTGTGAGAGAACTCATCCAGGACGTGTGAGAGAACTCATCCAGGACGTGTGAGAGAACTCATCCAGGACGTGTGAGAAAACTCATCCAGGACGTGTGAGAGAACACATCCATGACGTGTGAGAGAACTCATCCAGGACGTGTGAGAGAACTCATCCACGACGTGTGAGATAACTCATCCAGGACGTGTGAGAGAACACATCCATGACGTGTGAGAGAACTCATCCAGGACGTGTGAGAGAACTCATCCAGGACGTGTGAGAGAACTCATCCAGGACGTGTGAGAGAACTCATCCAGGACGTGTGAGAGAACACATCCATGACGTGTGAGAGAACTCATCCAAGACGTGTGAGAGAACTCATCCAGGACGTGTGAGAGAACTCATCCAGGACGTGTGAGAGAACACATCCATGACGTGTGAGAGAACTCATCCAGGACGTGTGAGAGAACTCATCCAGGACGTGTAAGATAACTCATCCAGGACGTGTCAGAGACCTCATCCAGGACGTGTGAAAGAACTCATCCAGGACGTGTGAGATAACTCATCCAGGACGTGTGAGAGGCCTCATCCAGGACGTGTGAGATAACTCATCCAGGACGTGTGAGAGAACTCATCCAGGACGTGTGAGAGAACTCATCCAGGACGTGTGAGAGAACTCATCCACGACGTGTGAGAGAACTCATCCAGGACGTGTGAGAGAACTCATCCAGGACGTGTGAGATAACTCATCCAGGACGTGTGAGAGATCTCATCCAGGACGTGTGAGAGAACTCATCCACGACGTGTGAGATAACTCATCCAGGACGTGTGAGAGAACTCATCCAGGACGTGTGAGAGAACTCATCCAAGATGTGTGAGAGAACTCATCCAGGACGTGTGAGAGAACTCATCCAGGACGTGTGAGAGAACTCATCCAGGACGTGTGAGAGAAGTCATCCAGGACGTGTGAGAGATCTCATCCAGGACGTGTGAGAGATCTCATCCAGGACGTGTGAGAGAACACATCCAGGACGTGTGAGAGAACTCATCCAGGACGTGTGAGAGAACACATCCAGGACGTGTGAGAGAACTCATCCAGGACGTGTGAGAGATCTCATCCAGGACGTGTGAGAGAACTCATCCAGGACGTGTGAGAGATCTCATCCAGGACGTGTGAGAGAACTCATCCAGGACGTGTGAGAGAACACATCCAGGACGTGTGAGAGAACTCATCCAGGACGTGTGAGAGAACACATCCAGGACGTGTGAGAGAACTCATCCAGGACGTGTGAGAGAACACATCCAGGACATGTGAGAGATCTCATCCAGGACGTGTGAGAGAAGTCATCCAGGATGTGTGAGAGAACACATCCAGGACGTGTGAGAGAACACATCCAGGACGTGTGAGAGAACACATCCAGGACATGTGAGAGAACACATCCAGGACGTGTGAGAGAACACATCCAGGACATATGAGAGAGCTCATCCAGTCTAGGGGTGATCACAAGTGGATGATCTGGTTGACCAACACAGTTTTAAAATTAGATATAATCGGGCCCATGAGACCAAAAATAACTCGTGATTGTTTGTGAATAATTCCGAAGGTAATCCATGACGGAGATTCAACCCCCTGCAACCACAACTAAGAGAGTACATGTAATGATTGTAGGTAATTGTTGGACACACACTCAACTCTCTTCCATCTGGACATCATACTGCAACTCAATATCATAATAATGTTTATAATCTGCTATAGAATATACAGTTGTCACTATTATTAATTTTGAGTTACATCCGTTCACTCCTCACGGAAGTTAGGAATTTTGTGGATATTTAATTGTAATGAAATGTTAAGTTAGTTAATGTGTTTTAAAGACAATCAACTAGACGATGGTCATTAAGGCCGCAGATAACTTGCATCTCCAGACAACAACAATCTAACACCTAAATCTGAGACATGTTTCATGCTGTATATATCCTGCGTGAATATTATACTAACAACTTGTATATTTATTAGAGATGAGATTATCATAGACACACTAGGTATCTCTCATCTCTCTCTCTCTCTCTCTCTCTCTCTCTCTCCATATATATATATATATATATATATATATATATATATATATATATATATATATATATATATATATATATATATATATATATATATATATATATATATATATATATATATATATATATACATATAATATATTGTAGAGCCCTCAGGCTAAGAGTGTACTGGGACTAGAGTTTCAAAATTTCCGAAATTTTAACTGTCACTTTGTTTAAGTTAATGCATCTCACACCAGGTCACTGATGTTTTAAACATGGATATAAATGCTCTGCAAATGGTTTCAAAATAACTCATCGCTAGTCATGGTTATATCTGTGGTGAATGTGCTAGTAGGTTCGTACTTCTGTGTTTTTTGTCAGGACCGGATTAATTGTTGTGGCCTCAGGGCAAGCACTATGTGAGGGCCTCAGGGCAAGCACTATGTGAGGGCCTCAGGACAAGCACTATGTGAGGGCCTCAGGGCAAGCACTATGTGAGGGCCTCAGGGCAAGCACTATGTGAGGGCCTCAGGTCAAGCACTATGTGAGGGCCTCAGGACAAGCACTATGTGAGGGCCTCAGGGCAAGCACTATGTGAGGGCCTCAGGTCAAGCACTATGTGAGGGCCTCAGGTCAAGCACTATGTGAGGGCCTCAGGTCAAGCACTATGTGAGGGCCTCAGGGCAAGCACTATGTGAGGGCCTCAGGGCAAGCACTATGTGAGGGCCTCAGGGCAAGCACTATGTGAGGGCCTCAGGGCAAGCACTATGTGAGGGCCTCAGGGCAAGCACTATGTGAGGGCCTCAGGACAAGCACTATGTGAGGGCTTCAGGGCAAGCACTATGTGAGGGCCTCAGGGCAAGCACTATGTGAGGGCCTCAGGGCAAGCACTATGTGAGGGCCTCAGGACAAGCACTATGTGAGGGCCTCAGGGCAAGCACTATGTGAGGGCCTCAGGGCAAGCACTATGTGAGGGCCTCAGGGCAAGCACTATGTGAGGGCCTCAGGGCAAGCACTATGTGAGGGCCTCAGGGCAAGCACTATGTGAGGGCCTCAGGGCAAGCACTATGTGAGGGCCTCAGGACAAGCACTATGTGAGGGCTTCAGGGCAAGCACTATGTGAGGGCCTCAGGACAAGCACTATGTGAGGGCTTCAGGGCAAGCACTATGTGAGGGCCTCAGGGCAAGCACTATGTGAGGGCCTCAGGGCAAGCACTATGTGAGGGCCTCAGGACAAGCACTATGTGAGGGCCTCAGGACAAGCACTATGTGAGGGCTTCAGGGCAAGCACTATGTGAGGGCCTCAGGGCAAGCACTATGTGAGGGCTTCAGGGCAAGCACTATGTGAGGGCCTCAGGGCAAGCACTATGTGAGGGCCTCAGGACAAGCACTATGTGAGGGCTTCAGGGCAAGCACTATGTGAGGGCCTCAGGGCAAGCACTATGTGAGGGCTTCAGGGCAAGCACTATGTGAGGGCCTCAGGGCAAGCACTATGTGAGGGCTTCAGGGCAAGCACTATGTGAGGGCCTCAGGGCAAGCACTATGTGAGGGCTTCAGGGCAAGCACTATGTGAGGGCCTCAGGGCAAGCACTATGTGGGGGCCTCAGGGCAAGCACTATGTGAGGACCTCAGGACAAGCACTATGTGAGGGCCTCAGGGCAAGCACTATGTGGGGGCCTCAGGGCAAGCACTATGTGAGGACCTCAGGGCAAGCACTATGTGAGGACCTCAGGACAAGCACTATGTGAGGGCCTCAGGGCAAGCACTATGTGGGGGCCTCAGGGCAAGCACTATGTGAGGGCCTCAGGGCAAGCACTATGTGAGGGCCTCAGGGCAAGCACTATGTGAGGGCCTCAGGGCAAGCACTATGTGAGGGCCTCAGGGCAAGCACTATGTGAGGGCCTCAGGGCAAGCACTATGTGAGGGCCTCAGGGCAAGCACTATGTGAGGGCCTCAGGGCAAGCACTATGTGAGGGCCTCAGGACAAGCACTATGTGAGGGCCTCAGGGCAAGCACTATGTGAGGGCCTCAGGGCAAGCACTATGTGAGGGCCTCAGGGCAAGCACTATGTGAGGGCCTCAGAGCAAGCACTATGTGAGGACCTCAGGACAAGCACTATGTGAGGGCCTCAGGGCAAGCACTATGTGAGGGCCTCAGAGCAAGCACTATGTGAGGACCTCAGGACAAGCACTATGTGAGGGCCTCAGGGCAAGCACTATGTGAGGGCCTCAGGGCAAGCACTATGTGAGGGCCTCAGGGCAAGCACTATGTGAGGGCCTCAGGACAAGCACTATGTAAGGGCCTCAGGGCAAGCACTATGTGAGGGCCTCAGGGCAAGCACTATGTGAGGGCCTCAGGGCAAGCACTATGTGAGGGCCTCAGGACAAGCACTGTGAGGGCCTCAGGGCAAGCACTATGTGAGGGCCTCAGGACAAGCACTATGTGAGGGCCTCAGGACAAGCACTATGTGAGGGCCTCAGGGCAAGCACTATGTGAGGGCCTCAGGACAAGCACTATGTGAGGGCCTCAGGGCAAGCACTATGTGAGGGCCTCAGGGCAAGCACTATGTGAGGGCCTCAGGGCAAGCACTATGTGAGGGCCTCAGGACAAGCACTACGTGAGGGCCTCAGGGCAAGCACTATGCGAGGGCTTCAGGGCAAGCACTATGTGAGGGCCTCAGGGCAAGCACTATGTGAGGGCCTCAGGGCAAGCAGTATGTGAGGGCCTCAGGGCAAGCACTATGTGAGGGCCTCAGGGCAAGCACTGTGAGGGCCTCAGGTCAAGCACTATGTGAGGGCCTCAGGACAAGCACTATGTGAGGGCCTCAGGTCAAGCACTATGTGAGGGCCTCAGGACAAGCACTATGTGAGGGCCTCAGGTCAAGCACTATGTGAGGGCCTCAGGGCAAGCACTATGTGAGGGCCTCAGGACAAGCACTATGTGAGGGCCTCAGGGCAAGCACTATGTGAGGGCCTCAGGGCAAGCACTGTGAGGGCCTCAGGTCAAGCACTATGTGAGGGCCTCAGGGCAAGCACTATGTGAGGGCCTCAGGACAAGCACTATGTGAGGACCTCAGGACAAGCACTATGTGAGGGCCTCAGGTCAAGCACTATGTGAGGGCCTCAGGACAAGCACTATGTGAGGGCCTCAGGTCAAGCACTATGTGAGGGCCTCAGGGCAAGCACTATGTGAGGGCCTCAGGACAAGCACTATGTGAGGGCCTCAGGACAAGCACTATGTGAGGACCTCAGGTCAAGCACTATGTGAGGGCCTCAGGGCAAGCACTATGTGAGGGCCTCAGGACAAGCACTATGTGAGGGCCTCAGGACAAGCACTATGTGAGGGCCTCAGGACAAGCACTATGTGAGGGCCTCAGGTCAAGCACTATGTGAGGGCCTCAGGGCAAGCACTATGTGAGGGCCTCAGGACAAGCACTATGTGAGGGCCTCAGGACAAGCACTATGTGAGGACCTCAGGGCAAGCACTATGTGAGGGCCTCAGGGCAAGCACTATGTGAGGGCCTCAGGACAAGCACTATGTGAGGGCCTCAGGACAAGCACTATGTGAGGACCTCTGGGCAAGCACTATGTGAGGACCTCAGGGCAAGCACTATGTGAGGGCCTCAGGGCAAGCACTATGTGAGGGCCTCAGGACAAGCACTATGTGAGGGCCTCAGGACAAGCACTATGTGAGGGCCTCAGGGCAAGCACTATGTGAGGGCCTCAGGGCAAGCACTATGTGAGGGCCTCAGGCAAGCACTATGTGAGGGCCTCAGGACAAGCACTATGTGAGGGCCTCAGGGCAAGCACTATGTGAGGGCCTCAGGGCAAGCACTATGTGAGGGCCTCAGGACAAGCACTATGTGAGGGCCTCAGGACAAGCACTATGTGAGGGCCTCAGGGCAAGCACTATGTGAGGGCCTCAGGGCAAGCACTATGTGAGGGCCTCAGGGCAAGCACTATGTGAGGGCCTCAGGACAAGCACTATGTGAGGGCCTCAGGGCAAGCACTATGTGAGGACCTCAGGGCAAGCACTATGTGAGGGCCTCAGGGCAAGCACTATGTGAGGACCTCAGGGCAAGCACTATGTGAGGGCCTCAGGGCAAGCACTATGTGAGGGCCTCAGGGCAAGCACTATGTGAGGGCCTCAGGGCAAGCACTATGTGAGGGCCTCAGGGCAAGCACTATGTGAGGGCCTCAGGACAAGCACTATGTGAGGGCCTCAGGACAAGCACTATGTGAGGGCCTCAGGGCAAGCACTATGTGAGGGCCTCAGGGCAAGCACTATGTGAGGGCCTCAGGGCAAGCACTATGTGAGGGCCTCAGGGCAAGCACTATGTGAGGGCCTCAGGGCAAGCACTATGTGAGGGCCTCAGGGCAAGCACTATGTGAGGGCCTCAGGGCAAGCACTATGTGAGGGCCTCAGGGCAAGCACTATGTGAGGGCCTCAGAGCAAGCACTATGTGAGGGCCTCAGGGCAAGCACTATGTGAGGGCCTCAGAGCAAGCACTATGTGAGGGCCTCAGGGCAAGCACTATGTGAGGGCCTCAGGACAAGCACTATGTGAGGGCCTCAGGGCAAGCACTATGTGAGGGCCTCAGGGCAAGCACTATGTGAGGGCCTCAGGGCAAGCACTATGTGAGGGCCTCAGGACAAGCACTATGTGAGGGCCTCAGGACAAGCACTATGTGAGGGCCTCAGGTCAAGCACTATGTGAGGGCCTCAGGGCAAGCACTATGTGAGGGCCTCAGGACAAGCACTATGTGAGGGCCTCAGGGCAAGCACTATGTGAGGGCCTCAGGACAAGCACTATGTGAGGGCCTCAGGACAAGCACTATGTGAGGGCCTCAGGGCAAGCACTATGTGAGGGCCTCAGGACAAGCACTATGTGAGGGCCTCAGGACAAGCACTATGTGAGGGCCTCAGGACAAGCACTATGTGAGGGCCTCAGGACAAGCACTATGTGAGGACCTCAGGACAAGCACTATGTGAGGACCTCAGGACAAGCACTATGTGAGGGCCTCAGGACAAGCACTATGTGAGGACCTCAGGACAAGCACTATGTGAGGGCCTCAGGACAAGCACTATGTGAGGGCCTCAGGAGAACTTTCACAAGATGTATCGTTGTTATAGTGAACTAAGTTACAGTATAAAGTTTATTAAGTTACTGGGGAGTATAATTATGTGTCAAGTTCGTCTTCATTAATCTTTGTTATATAATTCAGTCCTCGAGGCGGTCATAAAATTAAATTATCGTATTGTAGTTACTTGAAGATCGGTTATGTTTTTTTTTAAGTCTTGACAGGTAATTAAAGAAAGTATATTGTAATTTATAAGTATTGTATAAAATAGATTAACAATTATTCATGCAACATGAATTACACACACATATATTGTGATGGTTTTTCTTTGTTGTATTTAATGTTGTATTTCTGGTACGTTATATAAATTATTTACACAGTTTATTATGTTTTCTCAGAGTTATTTCCTAATTAAATTATCTTATTTTTTTATATTAGAATTATTAATAAAAGTGTAATTAACTCTGGAGTAAGATAATACTCTATTTTTTGTTTATGTTCTTATTGTTCTTTCTGAGAGTAAACTTTGTGTCCCAAAATTTAATTTAGTTTGGCATTAATTATATTCACAAGAAAATGTAATTTGGGTCAAAGTTATTTTTGTGAAAGTAATTATATTTTGTGCAATAATAATAATAATAATAATAATAATAATAATAATAATAATAATAATAATAATAATAATGATAATAATAATAATAATAATAATAATAATAATAATAATAATAATAATAATAATAATAATAATAATAATAATAATAATAATAATAATAATGATAATAATAATAATAATAATAATAATAATAATAATAATAATAATAATAATAATAATAATAATGATAATAATAATAATAATAATAATAATGATCATCGACACCATGCCCAGCCCTTCTAGGGTAGGGTAGGTGCCTGAGTCCGAGCTTTTAGCTCATAAGACTGTCATTCCCATTTGCTCCTTTGGGGCGGGGATGGCAGACCAGAGAGGCCTAGCTTGTGGCTAGGCCTGGGGACAGTTGGTCCCAAAGATGAGGAGGTACTTGTGCCTCCTCCCATGGGAGACTTCGGTCTCAGACACTCCCTAAAGAGGGAGCCAAGGCCGGGCCACCACTTGGAAAAGGCCCGGGCCGGGAGAATACCGGCTAATCTTTAATAATAATAATAATAATAATGATAATAATAATAATAATAATAATAATAATAATAATAATAATAATAATAATAATAATAACAATAATAATAATAATAATAATAATAATAATAATAATAATAATAATAATAATAATAATAATAATAATAATAATAATAATAATAATATTATTATTATTATTATTATTATTATTATTATTATTATTATTATTATTATCATCATCGTCGTGTCATTATCATCAGAAATATTTAATATACAGAAACAAGACAATAACCTGACCTAGTATTTTTAGCATCATAAAAACCACACAGAAAGTGTGGCAGGTGACACTTCAAGGTTACAGTGGATAAAGACCTAATTTATTATTAACATTTCATCACAGGTGTTTATGTAGGCAGAAATCCATCCTTAATATTACATTTATATATTAAAAGTCCAGCTCATTAAAGATTTTTGAGAAGTGTTTAATGGAAGTATTTAAACGATATAATTTAAAAAGCAATGTTTAAGGATAATTTATTTATCTTTTATTTTGATTTAAAATTAACATACCTTAGTACAATACAATGTTTTCAAAGTTTTCATAGGCTTATATTATTTTTATTTTTGGATGTAACTTTAAAATGGGTGGAATCAGGTCAACATCTGGGAGAGACCTGGACCAGGACACTACCGGTGGAATCAGGTCAACATCTGGGAAAGACTTGGACCAGGACACTACCGGTGGAATCAGGTCAACATCTGGGAGAGACCTGGACCAGGACACTACCGGTGGAATCAGGTCAACATCTGGGAAAGACTTGGACCAGGACACTACCGGTGGAATCAGGTCAACATCTGGGAGATCGACACCATGCCCAACCCTTCTAGAGTAGGGTAGGTGCCTGAGCCGGAGCTTGCAGCTCACAAGTCTGTCATTCCCATTAGCCCCCTTGGGGCGGGGATGGCAGACCAGAGAGGCCTAGCTTGTGGCTAGGCCTGGGGACAGTTGGTCCCAAAGATAAGGGGGTACTTGTACCTCCTCCCATGGCAGACTTAGGTCTCAGACACTCCCAAGACAGGGAGCCAAGGCCGGGCTACCTCTTGGAAAAGGCCCGGGCCGGGAGAATACCGGCGAATCTTTAATAATAATAATAATAACATCTGGGAAAGACCTGGACCAGGACACTACCGGTGGAATCTGGTCAACATCTGGGAAAGACCTGGACCAGGACACTACCGGTGGAATCAGGTCAACATCTGGGAAAGACCTGGACCAGGACACTACCGGCGAGCCTATTAACCGCTATTAAAAAAAGGAGACTGGTAAGCCATAGGAAGGCCTCAGTCAGATAATCAAAAGCTCCAGCTGTAAGTCAACATATAAATCCCGCATCAGGAAATACTTGTCCTGTTTCCTGATAAACCTTAACCTAACTATAGTACATGATACCTGAGGGGTTTATTTTAGCGTACTAAAATAAACCTCCTTTAGAGACTAAAATATTTTTGTCTGGTGTTGCAGAAGTTTCCATGAAGTCATAATAACCCTCGTGCAGTAGATAAGCTTGAAACCCCCATTAACCAACCATTCGGTAGTGTATTTACGAACATATAATCTGTGGTTATGTTGTATATCTCTCCGGCAAGATTATATATACTGAGTTATATCTCTGTGTATACGTACTGAGTTTATTCTGACGCCTCATTCAAGGAATAAAGTTTACTTGACCTGTGATGAAGAGGTCACATCCAGCATCAATGACCCTCGTGTAGTAGACAGACATTATACCCAATTAACATACCTAGTTATATTTAAGTTTTATAGACGTACACAAGTCACTAAAGTAACAATAACGGAACTAGCGTAAAACTCCTTCTGTTCCGTGAATAAGAACAGATAATCTGAGATACAATCAACACGAACGTTCACGGCATTTTCTTTTTAACATCTGATTAGTTAGGTTTAAGACCCACTGACTGTACGAGATTAATATAAAGAATTGTTATAATCATAACCACAATTTTTAAAGTGGTGGAGGGGTCAGATGACCAAAAGCTCCAGCTGTGGGTCACATAGACTAAGACCCGCATGAGGAAACACTTGTCCTGTTCCCTGATAAATATTACTTAACCAAACCTTACCACGGGTGGGGATAAAACCCGCGATCAGTCATAAACCATACCACAAGATGGGGACAGAACCCACGATCAGGAAGACATAAACCATACCACAAGACGGGGACACAACCCACGATCAGAGAGACATAAACCATACCACAAGACGGGGACACAACCCACGATCAGGAAGACATAAACCATACCACAAGACGGGGACAGAACCCACGATCAGAGAGACATAAACCATACCACAAGACGGGGACACAACCCACGACCAGAGACATACAACCCGCCCCTGGTATAGTTTGTTTATCGCATCATTTACAATTTCGTGAGTGTAAATCTTACTTAAGTTTGACTGCAGGAGAATAATTCAAGCTACAGCTCACCTGCTCATCACGTCAAATATCATTTAATTCCTAAAATAAAAAGTAAAATAAAATCTCAAGTGTAAAATACAGAGATATACACTTGTGACTGTGTATATTGTGTCGCCAGTGTTGTTCACTCTCATCTAACATGTTCTTGATGTTGTGTCGCCAGTGTTGTTCACTCTCAGCTAACATGTTCTTGATGTTGTGTCGCCAGTGTTGTTCACTCTCATCTAACATGTTCTTGATGTTGTGTCGCCAGTGTTGTTCACTCTCATCTAACATGTTCTTGATGTTGTGTCGCCAGTGTTGTTCACTCTCATCTAACATGTTCTTGATGTTGTGTCGCCAGTGTTGTTCACTCTCATCTAACATGTTCTTGATGTTGTGTCGCCAGTGTTGTTCACTCTCATCTAACATGTTCTTGATGTTGTGTCGCCAGTGTTGTTCACTCTCATCTAACATGTTCTTGATGTTGTGTCACCAGTGTTGTTCACTCTCATCTAACATGTTCTTGATGTTGTGTCGCCAGTGTTGTTCACTCTCATCTAACATGTTCTTGATGTTGTGTCGCCAGTGTTGTTCACTCTCATCTAACATGTTCTTGATGTTGTGTCGCCAGTGTTGTTCACTCTCATCTAACATGTTCTTGATGTTGTGTCGCCAGTGTTGTTCACTCTCATCTAACATGTTCTTGATGTTGTGTCGCCAGTGTTGTCCACTCTCAGCTAACATGTTCTTGATGTTGTGTCACCAGTGTTGTTCACTCTCATCTAACATGTTCTTGATGTTGTGTCGCCAGTGTTGTTCACTCTCATCTAACATGTTCTTGATGTTGTGTCGCCAGTGTTGTTCACTCTCATCTAACATGTTCTTGATGTTGTGTCACCAGTGTTGTTCACTCTCATCTAACATGTTCTTGATGTTGTGTCGCCAGTGTTGTTCACTCTCAGCTAACATGTTCTTGATGTTGTGTCGCCAGTGTTGTCCACTCTCAGCTAACATGTTCTTGATGTTGTGTCGCCAGTGTTGTTCACTCTCATCTAACATGTTCTTGATGTTGTGTCACCAGTGTTGTTCACTCTCATCTAACATGTTCTTGATGTTGTGTCGCCAGTGTTGTTCACTCTCATCTAACATGTTCTTGATGTTGTGTCGCCAGTGTTGTTCACTCTCATCTAACATGTTCTTGATGTTGTGTCGCCAGTGTTGTCCACTCTCAGCTAACATGTTCTTGATGTTGTGTCGCCAGTGTTGTTCACTCTCAGCTAACTTGCTCTTGATGTTGTGTCACCAGTGTTGTCCACTCTCAGCTAACATGTTCTTGATGTTGTGTCGCCAGTGTTGTTCACTCTCATCTAACATGTTCTTGATGTTGTGTCGCCAGTGTTGTCCACTCTCAGCTAACATGTTCTTGATGTTGTGTCGCCAGTGTTGTTCACTCTCAGCTAACTTGCTCTTGATGTTGTGTCGCCAGTGTTGTTCACTCTCATCTAACATGTTCTTGATGTTGTGTCGCCAGTGTTGTTCACTCTCAGCTAACATGTTCTTGATGTTGTGTCGCCAGTGTTGTTCACTCTCAGCTAACATGCTCGTGTTGTTCACTCTCAGCTAACATGCTCGTGTTGTTCACTCTCAGCTAACATGCTCGTGTTGTTCACTCTCAGCTAACATGCTCAGCTAACATTCTCTTGTTGTTCACTCTCAGCTAACATGCTCGTGTTGTTCACTCTCAGCTAACATGCTCGTGTTGTTCACTCTCAGCTAACATGCTCTTGTTGTTCACTCTCAGCTAACATGCTCTTGTTGTTCACTCTCAGCTAACATGCTCTTGTTGTTCACTCTCAGCTAACATGCTCTTGTTGTTCACTCTCAGCTAACATGCTCTTGTTGTTCACTCTCAGCTAACATGCTCGTGTTGTTCACTCTCAGCTAACATGCTCGTGTTGTTCACTCTCAGCTAACATGCTCTTGTTGTTCACTCTCAGCTAACATGCTCTTGTTGTTCACTCTCAGCTAACATGCTCGTGTTGTTCACTCTCAGCTAACATGCTCGTGTTGTTCACTCTCAGCTAACATGCTCGTGTTGTTCACTCTCAGCTAACATGCTCGTGTTGTTCACTCTCAGCTAACATGCTCGTGTTGTTCACTCTCAGCTAACATGCTCTTGTTGTTCACTCTCAGCTAACATGCTCTTGTTGTTCACTCTCAGCTAACATGCTCTTGTTGTTCACTCTCAGCTAACATGCTCTTGTTGTTCACTCTCAGCTAACATGCTCTTGTTGTTCACTCTCAGCTAACATGCTCGTGTTGTTCACTCTCAGCTAACATGCTCGTGTTGTTCACTCTCAGCTAACATGCTCGTGTTGTTCACTCTCAGCTAACATGCTCTTGTTGTTCACTCTCAGCTAACATGCTCGTGTTGTTCACTCTCAGCTATCATGCTCTTGTTGTTCACTCTCTCATGCTCGTGTTGCTAACATGCTCGTGTTGTTCACTCTCAGCTAACATGCTCGTGTTGTTCACTCTCAGCTAACATGCTCGTGTTGTTCACTCTCAGCTAACATGCTCTCGTGTTGTTCACTCTCAGCTAACATGCTCGTGTTGTTCACTCTCAGCTAACATGCTCGTGTTGTTCACTCTCAGCTAACATGCTCGTGTTGTTCACTCTCAGCTAACATGCTCGTGTTGTTCACTCTGCATGCTCGTGTTGTTCACTCTCAGCTAAATGCTCGTGTTGTTCACTCTCAGCTAACATGTGTTGTTCACTCTCAGCTAACATGCTCATGTGTTGTTCACTCTCAGCTAACATGCTCGTGTTGTTCACTCTCAGCTACATGCTCGTGTTGTTCATGCTAACATGTGTTGTTCACTCTCAGCTAACATGCTCTCTGTTGTTCACTCTCAGCTAACATGCTCGTGTTGTTCACTCTCAGCTAACATGCTCTTGTTGTTCACTCTCAGCTAACATGCTCGTGTTGCTCGTGTTGTTCACTCTCAGCTAACATGCTCGTGTTGTTCACTCTCAGCTAACATGCTCGTGTTGTTCACTCTCAGCTAACATGCTCTCACTCTCAGCACATGCTCGTGTTGCTAACATGCTCGTGTTGTTCACTCTCAGCTAACATGCTCGTGTTGTTCACTCTCAGCTAACATGCTCGTGTTGTTCACTCTCAGCTAACATGCTCGTGTTGTTCACTCTCAGCTAACATGCTCGTGTTGTTCACTCCCAGCTCACATGCTAGTGTTGTTCACTCTCACCTAACAGGCTCGTGTTGTTCACTCTCACCTAACATGCTCGTGTTGTTCACTCTCAGCTAACATGCTCGTGTTGTTCACTCTCAGCTAACATGCTCGTGTTGTTCACTCTCAGCTAACATGCTCGTGTTGTTCACTCTCAGCTAACATGCTAACTCGTGTTGTTCACTCTCAGCTAACATGCTCGTGTTGTTCACTCTCAGCTAACATGCTCGTGTTGTTCACTCTCAACTAACATGCTCGTGTTGTTCACTCTCAGCTAACATGCTCGTGTTGTTCACTCTCAGCTAACATGCTCGTGTTGTTCACTCTCAGCTAACATGCTCGTGTTGTTCACTCTCAGCTAACATGCTCGTGTTGTTCACTCTCAGCTAACATGCTCGTGTTGTTCACTCTCAGCTAACATGCTCGTGTTGTTCACTCTCAGCTAACATGCTCGTGTTGTTCACTCTCAACTAACATGCTCGTGTTGTTCACTCTCAGCTAACATGCTCGTGTTGTTCACTCTCAGCTAACATGCTCGTGTTGTTCACTCTCAGCTAACATGCTCGTGTTGTTCACTCTCTCAGCTAACATGCTCGTGTTGTTCACTCTCAGCTAACATGCTCATGTTGTTCACTCTCAGCTAACATGTGTTGTTCACTCTCAGCTAACATGCTCGTGTTGTTCACTCTCAGCTAACATGCTCGTGTTGTTCACTCTCAGCTAACATGCTCGTGTTGTACACACTCAGCTCACACTCTCAGCTAACATGCTCTTGTTGTTCACTCTCAGCTAACATGCTCGTGTTGTTCACTCTCAGCTAACATGCTCGTGTTGTTCACTCTCAGCTAACATGCTCGTGTTGTTCACTCTCAGCTAACATGCTCGTGTTGTTCACTCTCAGCTAACTTGCTCGTGTTGTTCACTCTCAGCTAACATGCTCGTGTTGTTCACTCTCAGCTAACATGCTCGTGTTGTTCACTCTCAGCTAACATGCTCGTGTTGTTCACTCTCAGCTAACATGCTCGTGTTGTTCACTCTCAGCTAACATGCTCGTGTTGTTCACTCTCAGCTAACATGCTCGTGTTGTTCACTCTCAGCTAACATGCTCGTGTTGTTCACTCTCAGCTAACATGCTCGTGTTGTTCACTCTCAGCTAACATGCTCGTGTTGTTCACTCTCAGCTAACATGCTCGTGTTGTTCACTCTCAGCTAACATGCTCGTGTTGTTCACTCTCTAACATGCTCGTGTTGTTCACTCTCAACTAACATGCTCGTGTTGTTCACTCTCAGCTAACATGCTCGTGTTGTTCACTCTCAGCTAACATGCTCGTGTTGTTCACTCTCAGCTAACATGCTCGTGTTGTTCACTCTCTCATGCTCGTGTTGCTAACATGCTCGTGTTGTTCACTCTCAGCTAACATGCTCGTGTTGTTCACTCTCAGCTAACATGCTCGTGTTGTTCACTCTCAGCTAACATGCTCGTGTTGTTCACTCTCAGCTAACATGCTCGTGTTGTTCACTCTCAGCTAACATGCTCGTGTTGTTCACTCTCAGCTAACATGCTCGTGTTGTTCACTCTTCATGCTCTCACTCTCAGCTAACATGCTCGTGTTGTTCACTCTCAGCTAACATGCTCGTGTTGTTCACTCTCAGCTAACATGCTCGTGTTGTTCACTCTCAGCTAACATGCTCGTGTTGTTCACTCTCAGCTAACATGCTCGTGTTGTTCACTCTCAGCTAACATGCTCTTGTTGTTCACTCTCAGCTAACATGCTCGTGTTGTTCACTCTCAGCTAACATGCTCGTGTTGTTCACTCTCAGCTAACATGCTCGTGTTGTTCACTCTCAGCTAACATGCTCGTGTTGTTCACTCTCAGCTAACATGCTCGTGTTGTTCACTCTCAGCTAACATGCTCGTGTTGTTCACTCTCAGCTAACATGCTCGTGTTGTTCACTCTCAACTAACATGCTCGTGTTGTTCACTCTCAGCTAACATGCTCGTGTTGTTCACTCTCAGCTAACATGCTCGTGTTGTTCACTCTCAGCTAACATGCTCGTGTTGTTCACTCTCAGCTAACATGCTCGTGTTGTTCACTCTCAGCTAACATGCTCTTGTTGCTAACATGCTCGTGTTGTTCACTCTCAACTAACATGCTCGTGTTGTTCACTCTCAACTAACATGCTCGTGTTGCTCACTCTCAGCTAACATGCTCGTGTTGTTCACTCTCAGCTAACATGCTCGTGTTGTTCACTCTCAGCTAACATGCTCGTGTTGTTCACTCTCAGCTAACATGCTCGTGTTGTTCACTCTCAGCTAACATGCTCGTGTTGTTCACTCTCAGCTAACTTGCTCGTGTTGTTCACTCTCAGCTAACATGCTCGTGTTGTTCACTCTCAGCTAACATGCTCGTGTTGTTCACTCTCAGCTAACATGCTCGTGTTGTTCACTCTCTAACATGCTCGTGTTGTTCACTCTCAACTAACAAGCTCGTGTTGTTCACTCTCAGCTAACATGCTCGTGTTGTTCACTCTCAGCTAACATGCTCGTGTTGTTCACTCTCAGCTAACATGCTCGTGTTGTTCACTCTCAGCTAACATGCTCGTGTTGTTCACTCTCAGCTAACATGCTCGTGTTGTTCACTCTCAGCTAACATGCTCGTGTTGTTCACTCTCAACTAACATGCTCGTGTTGTTCACTCTCAGCTAACATGCTCGTGTTGTTCACTCTCAGCTAACATGCTCGTGTTGTTCACTCTCAGCTAACATGCTCGTGTTGTTCACTCTCAACTAACATGCTCGTGTTGTTCACTCTCAACTAACATGCTCGTGTTGTTCACTCTCAGCTAACATGCTCGTGTTGTTCACTCTCAGCTAACATGCTCGTGTTGTTCACTCTCAGCTAACATGCTCGTGTTGTTCACTCTCAGCTAACATGCTCGTGTTGTTCACTCTCAGCTAACATGCTCGTGTTGTTCACTCTCAGCTAACATGCTCGTGTTGTTCACTCTCAGCTAACATGCTCGTGTTGTTCACTCTCAACTAACATGCTCGTGTTGTTCACTCTCAGCTAACATGCTCGTGTTGTTCACTCTCAGCTAACATGCTCGTGTTGTTCACTCTCAACTAACATGCTCGTGTTGTTCACTCTCAACTAACATGCTCGTGTTGTTCACTCTCAGCTAACATGCTCGTGTTGTTCACTCTCAGCTCACTCTCAGCTAACATGCTCGTGTTGTTCACTCTCAGCTAACATGCTCGTGTTGTTCACTCTCAGCTAACATGCTCGTGTTGTTCACTCTCAGCTAACATGCTCGTGTTGTTCACTCTCAGCTAACATGCTCGTGTTGTTCACTCTCAGCTAACATGCTCGTGTTGTTCACTCTCAGCTAACATGCTCGTGTTGTTCACTCTCAGCTAACATGCTCGTGTTGTTCACTCTCAACTAACATGCTCGTGTTGTTCACTCTCAGCTAACATGCTCGTGTTGTTCACTCTCAGCTAACATGCTCGTGTTGTTCACTCTCAGCTAACATGCTCGTGTTGTTCACTCTCAGCTAACATGCTCGTGTTGTTCACTCTCAGCTAACATGCTCGTGTTGTTCACTCTCAAGCTAACATGCTCGTGTTGTTCACTCTCAGCTAACATGCTCGTGTTGTTCACTCTCAACTAACATGCTCGTGTTGTTCACTCTCAGCTAACATGCTCGTGTTGTTCACTCTCAGCTAACATGCTCGTGTTGTTCACTCTCAACTAACATGCTCGTGTTGTTCACTCTCAGCTAACATGCTCTTGTTGTTCACTCTCAGCTAACATGCTCGTGTTGTTCACTCTCAGCTAACATGCTCGTGTTGTTCACTCTCAGCTAACATGCTCGTGTTGTTCACTCTCAGCTAACATGCTCGTGTTGTTCACTCTCAGCTAACATGCTCGTGTTGTTCACTCTCAGCTAACATGCTCGTGTTGTTCACTCTCAGCTAACATGCTCGTGTTGTTCACTCTCAGCTAACATGCTCGTGTTGTTCACTCTCAGCTAACATGCTCGTGTTGTTCACTCTCAGCTAACATGCTCGTGTTGTTCACTCTCAGCTAACATGCTCGTGTTGTTCACTCTCAGCTAACATGCTCGTGTTGTTCACTCTCAGCTAACATGCTCGTGTTGTTCACTCTCAGCTAACATGCTCGTGTTGTTCACTCTCAGCTAACATGCTCGTGTTGTTCACTCTCAGCTAACATGCTCGTGTTGTTCACTCTCAGCTAACATGCTCGTGTTGTTCACTCTCAGCTAACATGCTCGTGTTGTTCACTCTCAGCTAACATGCTCGTGTTGTTCACTCTCAGCTAACATGCTCGTGTTGTTCACTCTCAGCTAACATGCTCGTGTTGTTCACTCTCAGCTAACATGCTCGTGTTGTTCACTCTCAGCTAACATGCTCGTGTTGTTCACTCTCAGCTAACATGCTCTCACTCTCTAACAGCTAACATGCTCGTGTTGTTCACTCTCAGCTAACATGCTCGTGTTGTTCACTCTCAGCTAACATGCTCGTGTTGTTCACTCTCAGCTAACATGCTCGTGTTGTTCACTCTCAGCTAACATGCTCGTGTTGTTCACTCTCAGCTAACATGCTCGTGTTGTTCACTCTCAGCTAACATGCTCGTGTTGTTCACTCTCAGCTAACATGCTCGTGTTGTTCACTCTCAGCTAACATGCTCGTGTTGTTCACTCTCAGCTAACATGCTCGTGTTGTTCACTCTCAGCTAACATGCTCGTGTTGTTCACTCTCAGCTAACATGCTCGTGTTGTTCACTCTCAGCTAACATGCTCGTGTTGTTCACTCTCAGCTAACATGCTCGTGTTGTTCACTCTCAGCTAACATGCTCGTGTTGTTCACTCTCAGCTAACATGCTCGTGTTGTTCACTCTCAGCTAACATGCTCGTGGTGGTCACTCTCAGCTAACATGCTCGTGTTGTTCACTCTCAGCTAACATGCTCGTGTTGTTCACTCTCAGCTAACTTGCTCGTGTTGTTCACTCTCAGCTAACATGCTCGTGTTGTTCACTCTCAGCTAACATGCTCTTGTTGTTCACTCTCAGCTAACTTGCTCGTGTTGTTCACTCTCAGCTAACATGCTCGTGTTGTTCACTCTCAGCTAACATGCTCGTGTTGTTCACTCTCAGCTAACATGCTCGTGTTGTTCACTCTCAGCTAACATCAGCTCGTGTTGTTCACTCTCAGCTAACATTCTCTTGTTGTTCTCTCAGCTAACATGCTCGTGTTGTTCACTCTCAGCTAACATGCTCGTGTTGTTCACTCTCAGCTAACACTCTGCTAACATTCTCTTGTTGTTCACTCTCAGTGTTGTTCACTCTCAGCTAACATGCTCGTGTTGTTCACTCTCAGCTAACATGCTCGTGTTGTTCACTCTCAGCTAACATGCTCGTGTTGTTCACTCTCAGCTAACATGCTCGTGTTGTTCACTCTCAACTAACATGCTCGTGTTGTTCACTCTCAGCTAACATGCTCGTGTTGTTCACTCTCAGCTAACATGCTCGTGTTGTTCACTCTCAACTAACATGCTCGTGTTGTTCACTCTCAGCTAACATGCTCGTGTTGTTCACTCTCAGCTAACATGCTCGTGTTGTTCACTCTCAACTAACATGCTCGTGTTGTTCACTCTCAACTAACATGCTCGTGTTGTTCACTCTCAACTAACATGCTCGTGTTGTTCACTCTCAACTAACATGCTCGTGTTGTTCACTCTCAACTAACATGCTCGTGTTGTTCACTCTCAACTAACATGCTCGTGTTGTTCACTCTCAACTAACATGCTCGTGTTGTTCACTCTCAGCTAACATGCTCGTGTTGTTCACTCTCAACTAACATGCTCGTGTTGTTCACTCTCAACTAACATGCTCGTGTTGTTCACTCTCAACTAACATGCTCGTGTTGTTCACTCTCAACTAACATGCTCGTGTTGTTCACTCTCAACTAACATGCTCGTGTTGTTCACTCTCAGCTAACATGCTCGTGTTGTTCACTCTCAGCTAACATGCTCGTGTTGTTCACTCTCAGCTAACATGCTCGTGTTGTTCACTCTCAGCTAACATGCTCGTGTTGTTCACTCTCAGCTAACATGCTCGTGTTGTTCACTCTCAGCTAACATGCTCGTGTTGTTCACTCTCAACTAACATGCTCGTGTTGTTCACTCTCAGCTAACATGCTCGTGTTGTTCACTCTCAACTAACATGCTCGTGTTGTTCACTCTCAGCTAACATGCTCGTGTTGTTCACTCTCAGCTAACATGCTCGTGTTGTTCACTCTCAGCTAACATGCTCGTGTTGTTCACTCTCAGCTAACATGCTCGTGTTGTTCACTCTCAGCTAACATGCTCGTGTTGTTCACTCTCAGCTAACATGCTCGTGTTGTTCACTCTCAGCTAACATGCTCGTGTTGTTCACTCTCAGCTAACATGCTCGTGTTGTTCACTCTCAGCTAACATGCTCGTGTTGTTCACTCTCAACTAACATGCTCGTGTTGTTCACTCTCAACTAACATGCTCGTGTTGTTCACTCTCAGCTAACATGCTCGTGTTGTTCACTCTCAGCTAACATGCTCGTGTTGTTCACTCTCAGCTAACATGCTCTTGTTGTTCACTCTCAGCTAACATTCTCTTGTTGTTCACTCTCAGCTAACATGCTCTTGTTGTTCACTCTCAGCTAACATGCTCGTGTTGTTCACTCTCTGCTAACATGCTCGTGTTGTTCACTCTCAACTAACATGCTCGTGTTGTTCACTCTCAGCTAACATGCTCGTGTTGTTTACTCTCAGCTAACATGCTCGTGTTGTTCACTCTCAGCTAACATTCTCTTGTTGTTCACTCTCAGCTAACATGCTCTTGTTGTTCACTCTCAGCTAACATTCTCTTGTTGTTCACTCTCAGCTAACATGCTCTTGTTGTTCACTCTCAGCTAACATGCTCGTGTTGTTCACTCTCAGCTAACATGCTCGTGTTGTTCACTCTCAACTAACATGCTCGTGTTGTTCACTCTCAGCTAACATGCTCGTGTTGTTCACTCTCAACTAACATGCTGAGAGTTTAAGATATTTTACTTTCGTATAATCATGAAAATGGCGACTATTTTCCAAAATTAAAGAATTTTTGACTAATTAATAGTTGTTTTAGGTAAGGTTTGTCAGGAAACAGGACAAGTATTTCCTGACGCGGGTCTTAGTCAGATGATAACCCGCCTTTGGAGCTTTGGTCATCTGACTGAGGCCTTCCGCTGGCTTACCGGTCCACCTCTTTATAAATAATGGTCTTTCTATAACCAATTAACATATATTACAAATTAATAGTGAAAATTATTAAACTAATCTCTTATTAAATACCCGAATAATAACATACTAATGAGATATATGCTTTATTTTTCTCTGTGAATAAATTTATAGAATAATGCGCGGACATAAATTTATTCCTGCAAATGATACGGAACTTTGGTAATTAATGTTTGCATGGTGATCTTAGCAACCACCGTTGCTCTTCATCTGTTGTGATACAACAGATACACAACGGGTACAACAGAGATACAAACAGAAGTGAGGTGTAAATGGAAGCAAAAAACTGGATAAATACAACATTGACTGTTGGATTGGTTCATCCGTGCGTGTAATGAAGAGAAGTGACCCAGAAGGGCCTCCAACACCTCCCTCCCTTGTTGCCTCTCAATATTGCAACCTTCAACCCCACCACCCCTTGTTGCAATTGCTAACCCCAACCTCATGAACACCTACCCAGAGCTATCAATACCCGTTTAACACCTGTGAAATGCAGCAAATACTTGTACTCAGAGTGACAGACTTCAATCATTCTCACACTGTGATTGATACACGTCAATCATTCTCACACTAAGAGTGACTACATCGACTGTTCTCACACTAAGAGTGATACACATCATTCTCACACTAAGAGTGACTCACTTCAACTGTTCTCACACTAAGAGTGATACACATCATTCTCACACTAAGAGTGACTCACTTCAACTGTTCTCACACTAAGAGTGATACACATCATTCTTACACTAAGAGTGACTCACTTTAACTGTTCTCACACTAAGAGTGATACACATCATTCTCACACTAAGAGTGACTCACTTCAACTGTTCTCACACTAAGAGTGATACACATCATTCTCACACTAAGAGTGACTCACTTCAACTATGCCATGTTTCCTGTTTTTTTTTCCACACGGTTGTGTGTTTGTAAATACTGTCGACCTATAAATGTTATTTGTCACTGTTGAAATGTGACCCAGAAAATGTATTTACCTCTTATGTTATATTGATATGTGTGTGTGTACTCACCTATTTGTGGTTACAGGGGTCGATTCATAGCTCCTGGCCCCGTGTATGTGTGTGCATGTGCTCATGTTATATTACTCTTTTTGTTTATTAAACAGGGTTTAAACCTCACTGGGAAGGCTACCGGATGGTTTACCAGTGCGCAGGTCATCATTTGTTTAAGACCCTTGTCAAGAAACACTGTTGTTTTCTGACGATAAAATCCCTCCCCCATCACCCTCACTACCACCACCTTCACTACCACCGTCTTCACTACCACCACCTTCACTACCACCGTCTTCACTACCACCACCTTCACTACCACCGTCTTCACTACCACCACCTTCACTACCACCGTCTTCACTATCACCACCACCATCTTCATTACCACCACCACTACTATCACCTCTACCACCACTATCACCATCATCACGGTTTACCTCATGCATAACATTTCCTCAGTGTGGGAAAGTCCCTCTTGTGAGATAGTGATTCTCATGAAAAAGTAATTCTAACCTTGCTGGAATGAGACCTTTAAAAGTCTCATAGAGATATAATCCTCAGTGGAATGTTTGACGATATCCTCAACGTCACGCTGAAGTCTCCCAGCTCAGACTTGTAGATACCATCACTCCATATAAGAAACTTATCTTCTATGTTAAGAGTACGCCAGAAAAAACATTCTTTATGATACAATGTGACAGTAACATTATCCTGTGTGACAGCTATCATACAGGATATTATTCCCGTCACAGGGAAGTTATTATTTTATTATTACTACTAAAGATTCGCCGGTATTCTCCCGGCCCGGGCCTTTTCCAAGTGGTGGCCCGGCCTTGGCTCCCTCTTTAGGGAGTGTCTGAGACCGAAGTCTCCCATGGGAGGAGGTACAAGTACCTCCTCATCTTTGGGACCAACTGTCCCCAGGCCTAGCCACAAGCTAGGCCTCTCTGGTCTACCATCCCCGCCCCAAGGAGGCAAATGGGAATGACAGTCTTATGAGCTAAAGGCTCGGGCTCAGGCACCTACCCTACCCTAGAAGGGCTGGGCATGGTGTCGATACAGGGAAGTTATCATGTGATGTTAGGTATGTAGAACCAGGCAGCTGCACACTGGGGGAGTAACAACCTTCATTCTCCCATGTACTGTACCTAGATGGTGAACTCATTTTTAATATAGGAAAGAAAAATTCTATATATTTTGGGGGAATAAAATTATATATCAAAATTAATGAATTCAAAGTAGAAGGAAAAGATGAGGTTAAGTTCCTGGGTCTATTAATAAATAATAAATTATAGATTTATTGTTTATATGATGCGAATGCAAAAACAAAAATTAAATACAAGTTATATTCTCCAAAATTTGCTATTAAGATCCTCATCTATGGAATTTTTGCCTCGTGTTCCCCCTCGTGTCGTAACTCCTCAGTTACATCATTATCTCATAATTTGCTTTCAGTTATTTTAAAATTAAATTTAAACTTAACATTAAATTTCCTTTCTGTCTTTCCTCTAAATATTTAATTCAAATTTAAATTTGACTTAAAATATTAATTAATCTTACATAATTAGCGAGTACCGGCGAATAAATTTTTTTTTATTAATAGTCGAACCTTAAAACGGCCCCGTATGCAATGGGTAACTATTATTTTTATCATAAAAAATCTATACCTAAGCTATTAGTGTAACTATACTTACTGTATTTTCTAGGGAGATAAACTTACAGTAGCTTGGTTAATATCGTCCTCAGCTCACACACTAGAGGCCCGGGATCGATTTCCGCACGGGTGAAACGACAGACATAGTATTTTGTTACACCTGCTGGCCCTGTTCACCTAGCAGTAAATAAGGTACCTGTGTTAGCCAACTGTTGTGGGTGGCATCCTGGGGGACAAGATGTTGCAACCCCTGAATGGGTTACAATGATGATTATGTATATATAATGTATATTACCTTTTCATTTAATTTTATATTGCTTATATTTGCGATAATAGCTATATCGTAAATATATTGCTTTATATTATTATTTGACTTATGTTGTTAGGATGTATATAAAATGTGCTCAGTTAGGCTTGATTGTCAAACTACTGTAATTATCGCTTGTCGCTCGTTATACTGCCGGCTTCTGAGCTGCAGTTGTCCACGTAGCTATCACGTGATCGAGGGGGGGGGGTGTCCTCACCTCTCGTGAAATTGTCAGTCTGCTGGAGACTCGCTTGCTGGTCGGACAGCTTGTCTGTCTGACAGTCTGCTGGAGACTCGCTTGCTGGTTGGACAGCTTGTCTGTCTGAGTCTGCTG